>NC_081157.1:13857518-14009531 GCF_012432095.1 Onychostoma macrolepis | reverse complement strand
GACAATGCTTATGAGGATACTTGCCAGGATGACCATTTTGACGTTATTTTGTGTGTATTTGGCCACTTAAGCGCAACAAGCTTTGTTTGTTTGTTCACAACACGCGCTTTAGATGTGACTGCAGCGCACAGAAAAGCACCTCTGGAGCACACAAGTACAGAAAGACTTAAAAAGACGTGCAAATAATACATTTCTGTGACGATGCAACAATGACTGATTAGGCAATTGACAATTCTGTCAACTGTACCAAAACGCGAGCTAAAGTCTTGTATCGCAGCGTACAGCAGCACTAGATGCGCCGTTGTGAAGAGAAGGTCAAAGAGAGAAGACGCGGTACAGCTGAATCACTCACGCTGCTTTCAAATGACTGGTTGTGTTAATTTATTTACTCATCTAACTTACACGCTATATTGAATAAATGGTTTGCAGGAATTTCCCTCATTTTAAAGTCGAAAGCTGCGGGAATATGCGCAATCCCACACCGAAATTCAGGACCTGATTAAGCATAATTCTACTGTACATAGAATTGTGAAACATGACTTTTCCAAAACTTTCTGGGTTTATTTATTTTTCCAAAACTTTCCAGGCCTGGAATTTGCTGTTTTAAAATTCCATGACCGTATGAACCCTGAATGTGACGATCGGGTGTGGTTATCTAAATCAGACAAAAATATAGGTGCGGGTGGTTGGCCATCTTTTCCAGGTACCGTTTTCTTGCGTCCGGTAGAAGTTTTTCTCTGTATAGTACATTTCGTTCTTTTAATCGACTTTTCAACATTGTTTTTTGTTTTAAGTCTCGCCCGATGTGGCCTCACAATATGGCGGCACCCTCGTTTACGTCCCAGAATGCACTGTGCAGTGACGTCGGTTGCCAAGCTCTATTGCATGTAATGTAATCACATCCATAAATCTATGATCACAACAACAACAACGTTTGTCAGGCATCTACATTGTCATCTGAGGAGATTCAAGATTATCTGCTTTTGCTATAAAACAAACTTTAATATGTAAAAAAAAAACATACTTTCAATGAACTTTAATTTTGTAAATATCCTGTATTTGTTTAGTTATTACTTAATCAAAACAACCCAACTGCAGTTTGATTGATATTACCTGGAATGCGCTTTTTGGTTTTTGAAAATGAACTCTTCAAATGTAGGATACAATGGGGCTAATTGCAGAAAAAGTATATACGTTGTATTAAACATTAAGGGAGCAACAGATTTTGTGTGAAAATAAATAATTCAAGTTGTTTATTTTGTTTAAAAAGCTTATAAATGTATGAGGCGGCAAGGGGGGCCTTTTACCCCACACACAGGGTAAAAGGCACACAGTATTGACACAAATACTTCAGCTAAAATAATGTGTTTTTTTTTTTTTTATAATGTCTAAGTTAAAGGGGACCCATTATGCCCCTTTCTACAAGATGTAAAATAAGACTCTGATGTCCCCAGAGCATATATGAAATTTTAGCTCAGAATACCCCAGACAAATTTTTATAGCTTTTATGCCACTTTTAGGGTATGAGCCCAAACGCGCTGATTTTGAGTATGTTGCTTTAAATGCAAATGAGCTGTTGCTCTCGGAGAAGAGGGCGGAGCTTCAAGAGCTCAAGCTTTGGCATTAGCAGTGCTAGTCTTTGCAAATAAACATTCCACTATTAGTACAAGCCTTTTATCGTTACAGAAAACATACTCTGTTTCAAAGTCAGTCATCTGATTATACATAATGTGCATAATAAATTTGTGTTTATGAATTACACAGAGGGGGAGCACGGCGGGATAAAAATAACAGCTGGTCTCATGCTATCACAAACTTTATGGCCTGGTTTCACAGACAGGGTTTAGACTAAACCAGGATTAGGCCATAGTTCAATTAAAACATTTAAGTAACTTTTATAAACGTAGTGTGACGAGCGTCCCGGTCTCTCATCAGCGTTGCCCTGGAGACAAAGGCGAAACACCTGCACCGGCTCATCACGGCTGGGTTGGTCACACCTGAAACTCATCAACCCACGACCATATAAGCCAGACGCGGCTGGGTGAGAGAGAAGACGAACTTCCTCCTGACTGAGGCTTAATGTGTGATATCTTCTCTCTCCGCAGACGCCAGCGGATGACCGACCCAGCTCTGACGAGGGCATGACGGAGTTTACACTGCACGGAAGGAATCCCTCACGGAGAGCTCCACACTACTGCCACCAGCCACCTTGCACCTATCACACCTTCATTGTTTGTGAATAAATCCACCCTCCGGGGTATTTATTTGAGCTCTCCTTGTCGCGTGATTCTTCCACCCCGTCACAGTACTTAGAAAAAAAACATTACTGGTATGACAAAACAAAGGCACTGATATATTTTAAGATCAGTCAGTGCAAGTTTCTTTCAGTTGAAACAGTTCAGACTAGCACTTGAAGGCAGCATCAGTGAAAACAGGCAGAGACAATGGTAGTTTTAGCAATTAGCCTTACAGAGAGCCAAGAAGCTCTTTCAGAAAGGCAATTTGGAAAACAAGCGCGATACTCACTTTGTCTGGAGCTGACGTTCGTGCACAAAGTATTGGTATTGATTCCTAAACATTTAGGGGACGTTACCGATTTTTTCCGGGATATTTCCTTCGTAAATTAAATTTAACCACACGTACTCGGCTCAGATGAGGGGAGATTATGGAGACTCCTATGTTCATTAGTGCATCCCAAAACACAACACTTGAAATGCCTCTTTGGCGCTGACATTGTATATCTTCAGCAGTTACAGCAAGTAATCAGTAATGGCGGAGGCGGACCGCAGCTTCTCACTCAGGGCTGTGTCTATGCTTATAGGGCAGCGTCACATATGGGCGGGGCTTTTCCCCCTCGGTGACGTGAACAGAGGGAGAATCTCAAACAGCTCTTTTGGAGAGACTGTTCATGATTTATTGGTTTTATAAAAAAAAAAAAAGAGTTGGTGGATTTTTAACATTATAGGCTGGTTGTTTTCACACACTGCAGCCACACAACTGTGTTCAAGCACTTTATAAAAGTGATTTTTGCATAATAGTTTTACATACTAGCATATTAATATTTGTTCAAAACAATCACTTTAGCAAAGCTTGTACTATTTTCTGCTTACTTTGAAAAATAAAAGAATTCATTTTTGTTCAATAAATATACTGTCATTAAAATATGTTAATATAAAATATATATATTTTAAAATACAGAAACAAAATTAAGTGTTAGCGTTAGGTCTGGCAGGTCACATCTACCGATAGGAATACGCCACCTATCGCGACATTCCTATACTCTATTCAGCAGCTTTTTCCACTTGCTCAGGAGCAATTCACCCTCCTCCATCCCCAACTCCTCCTTTTGCACAGTCAGGACTTGGTTTTCTGATATTCCTTGCTGAATTAGACTCCTTTTCTTGAATAATGTTACACTTAAATTTCATTAAGTACATTAATGATATCTGCTCTGTTCTGTTCTGTTTACCCTAGGGGGGTTATTATTGCTGCAGGCTGCATGGATGGGCAGGGAGTTTTTGCACAGAACAGAACCATACCGCCAAACCAAACTTTATGCTAAGTATCTATCATTTTGAGGATAGTGGCCCTGACAGAAATAATTTTAATAAGTAAAGATTCTGAAAGTATTGAAGGAGATCCAGTAATAATTTAATATATATTTACAGTAACAACAAATGTTATTTTATTATATGATATGATTAATATCATGTTTATAAATATGATGGTTTCATTCTAAACATGATGATTATCTCTAATATGGACACCGAACATAATATGATATTTACCATCTGAATCTAACCATGTCTTGTCAACAAATGGAAAAGTCAGCCATCTATTAATTATCATGTTAATTACTGTGCGCCTTTAGCCCCAACAGCAGGGGCGCTTTTTACCCCAAATATCATACTGCCCTACAAAGACAAAAGACATTAACTGAGAAAAATGACTTTAATGTTTTTTATTTGTCCAGCCAAATTAATTATAGGTAGGACACTGGAAATTTGGCAGTTAGATATTTTAGTAATGAAAATTATCTACATTAAAAAATTGTGAGCACAAACTTGATTTTTACCCCTATTTTGAAGTTACTGTACTCTCCCTTTGCATTTTCTGCAAAACGTGAGAAGTCACACCAAGGAAAATGACGGTAACTTCCAACAATATTTATGTATGTTTATAGATTTACTTTATGGATGGTTCTAACCCAGACAGCAAGCAGTGTCGGCCCAGATCCGGCCCGCATGGATTTCACACGGGCCAGATGTGGGCTGGATCTGGGCCAACAGTATGTTGCTGTCTGGGTTCCTGTATGTCCTACAAGGCCATCTTGTTTAACTCTGCTCTGAGGACACTTCATACACAACAACCTACAGAGGGGTCAATCATAATTAAAAAAAAGACACAGATGATAATAAAAGAGTTCTTTGAAATTAAAATTAACAACGGTAAGACGGAACCAGAGTACTGTGAACGCACCTCTCTTCAAACTGTAACGGTCTGTATGTATATTATTTTCTAAATTTTAAATGTAGTGAAGTTTTTGTTCAAGCAGACTTTGTTGCTTGTGGAAACCTCACGCGAGCCTGAAAGATACTTAAAACTTAAAATATTATTTGCACTCTTGAAGACTGTTCACCAAAGACTAAATTTCAGTCCAGCAGAATTTTCTGCACACTTCACCACTGAGGCCAAAAATGAGCGTTGTGAATGTAAGAGCCTCACACTACATTGCTTGTTTGAATTGTATTTCAGGGCAGTTCGTGAAGACGGATAACCTGGACAGAAGTCCGTTCAAGATCCAGCCTCCACACCAGACTTCTCACTCACAAGGATTGCTGTCTACTAGATATTATGTGTACTCTTCAGACTTGGGCTCATACAGATATTATTCAAATAGAGAAACTACCTTATTTAATAATTTTGTGTTAATTGCGTGAACATTAAACAAATATATATTTCTTTTACTGTTTATTGTTTTGTTTTCCAAAGCACCTAAAAGCCGATTCACACTGCCATACTCCAACAGGGTGAACACACTGACCAAGCAAAACAAATAAGCATGTTTTTTTTTTTAAATTGTTTTTTTATAGTTTTTGTGAAAGTGTGAACTGACCATAATGCTGTATGTTAGGTGTGAGATTCATTCAACTTGGTTTGCTGATTAAACATGATTAAATATTTGTTTATTTAACAAATATTTTGTTAAATAAACAGAGAAAAATTGCTATGTGGGTGGTTGGAGATTTTAATGTGTGGTGCACAAGACTTGATGTGTCTAGAAGTGCAAATTTTAAATCAGATGTGTCCAGAAAGTGTTTAAATGAATTAATGCAAAGTGAGGACATAGATGCCTGGAGAGAGGAGAACCCATTTAAAAAAGGAAGAGCAAATGGTGCTGGGAAATTTATGTTTAGTTAAAAGGGAAATATTACATTATGTTAAAAATGTGAGATATAAGTTTATTGGAATAAGTGATCATGCTGCCATGACGGTAAAGATGGGTGTAAACATGGAAGCAAGAGGAGGGGGAATGTGGTGTCTGAATTCATCTTTATTAAAGGAAGAAGCTTACAGGGAAAGTATTAACGGATGTATAAGGTGTGAAATGGAAAATCCATTATTTGATGAGAATGTGTGCGAATATATAGTATAAGATATTCAAAACAGAGGAACTTTATGAGAAAGAGAGAAATGGAGGTCATGGGAAGTATGTTGGAGAAAGAAGCAGAGAAAATAGAAAATAACCCTGAGTATACAAAAAAACATTTCTTTCAGATAAAAGGAGAAATGGAGACTTGTGAAAAGGAAAAGTGTGAGGGTGCAATAGTGAGGAGTAGAGCACAGTATGCGGTGGAGGGGGAAAGGTGCACAAAGTTCTTTCTGAATTTAGAGAAAAAAATATATTACAGAGTTGGAAAATGGAGAAGGGGAGAAGGTAACAGATTTTGTAGAAATAATAGAAGTAGTAGAATCATTTTATAAGAAACTCTTCAAGAAGGAAAATGTAAAACAAGAATGTGTGGAAGGAGTTTTAAATACTGTAAGTGCTAGTTTAACTGATGCAGAAAGAAATGTGTGTGAAGGAGACATAAGTATCGAAGAAATAAGAGAAGCAATAAAACAAACAAAGCCGAATAAAAGTCCAGGATCAGATGGTTTAACGCATGAGTTTTATAATACATTCATAGAGAATTTAGCACCGATATTGACAAGGTTATTTAGGTGTATGGAAGAGAGAAGGGAGGTATCAGAATCAATGGGTTTGGGAGTAATTACTTTACTGTACAAGAATAAAGGCAGTCCACTTAGTTTGAAGAATGACAGACCTTCGAGTCTTTTAAACACTGATTATAAAATTCTGACAAAAGTTTTAGACAATAGAATAAAAGGAGTAGTGGGGAGTATAATATCGCCAAATCAAGCATACAGTATACCAGGAAGAGACATTACAGATACAACATGTACAATAAGGGATGTAGTGGATAGTATGGATAAAGATGGGGAAGGGGGGTTGGTTTTATGCATGGATCTAAATAAAGCCTTTGATAGGGTAGAGCACTGTTTTATGGAACAAGCAATGAGGAAGTTTGGATTTGGGGAGAGGATTCTGAGGTGGATAAAGCTGCTATATAATAATGCAAAAAGTTGTGTAAAGGTGAATGGTGTTTTAACAAATCATTTTCCACTAGAAAGATCAGTGAGGCAGGGATGTCCGCTGTCTGCGATGCTGTATTCAATATCAGTTGAGCCGCTGTCAACGCTGGTAAAGAGAGATGGGGAAATAAGAGGAATTCCAGTGCCACATGGGGGCATGAGTCTAATTCACCAGTATGCAGATGACACAACATTTACAGTAAGAGATATGGAAAGTATAAAAAGAATAATGAAACATGTGGAAACATAAAAGCATCAGGAGCAAAAATTCATATCGAAAAATCTGAAATAATGACTATAGGAGGGGTAGATATGAGCAGGTGTGATATTCCTTTTAAAGTCACAAAAGAATACATAATGATTTTGGGAGTGAATATAGGAGTCAAGGCAAAAGAAGCAAGAGATGCTACATGGACAGGGATTTTAAATAAAATAAAACAAGTTTTACGTTTTTGGAAATTAAGAGAATTAAGGTTAAGGGGTAAAGTAATAGCTGTTAATTCCTTGCTGCTTACTAAATGTAATTATGTTTTGGGCGCAGTTGACTTACCAGTGTGGGTGTTAAATGAGATGAAGGAGGTTCTGAATAATTTTTTATTCAGAAGCATGCGGAGAAGAAGGGGTATTCATGGCCTTAAAGAAGCCAATGTTTGAAAATATACCCTTGTTTTATCAGGAAGTATGTAGTGCATGGGCTGAGTTTTTAATGGATGTAGGATATGAGTTTGAAAATATAAATCAAATACACAAGCAGCCAATATTTTTGAATCCAAAGATACAGATGAAAGGTAAATGTTTTATAACAGACTACATGAAAGCAGGAGTAAAGCCCTATTCGGACGGGATTAGTTTTACATGGAGAGGTGGGGTAAAGTCATTATTACCAGAGCTTCTCAGTGATTTTAGTCCCGTCCGAATGTGCCATCTCAGTAATCATTACAGATGATGTCAGTAAAGATGTACCTGTAAAAAGGTCCGGAAGAATTACCTCAGGTAATACTAATCCCGTGCGAATAGACCAGCTGTAAATATGTACGTAAATATTCTGTATTTTTCTATTTAAAAGTAGTTTTCCGCGTTTTTTCCACGCTTGAAGAAACATTCAGTTGCGTTCTAGGCGGTGGGACAAGTCTGCGGCAAACCTCGAATGTTTTCTGCATATGACAATGCATACCATTCAGATCAAAAAGAAGGTCGAAACTAACGACTCAAAAGCACTTGTTAGAGGCATGAAACTTCTGTTAGCTTTAGGTAAGTGTCTATTGCAAACAGAATCCAATCATAATTTAATTAATTTAATTAATACATTTATGGATGTAGCACGCACATGACGACAGGGAGGTGACGGCGGTGCGTAAATCGAGTTACTCCTCCCACTTCTGGTAGTTTTACTGAGGTTTCTTATCCCGTGCGAATTGGCCATTAATATTACAGACGTCCTGTGGTAAATTAACATTACTCCATCTACCCTTGTAAAACTAATCCAGTCCGAAGAGGGTTCAAGACAAGTAAAGGATATGGCATATGAATATGTGAGAGGTTTTTTGCCAAATAGAGTTATTTACGACTATGTGGTGGATTGGGATGATGAAATTGAAAAATCAAAAGTGGATTCTGTATGTGAAAATATTAAAACAAGCTTTCCCGGGATTTGGGTAGAAATGATTGAGAGACTGTTAAACCGGGAAATTGGGGAATGCCAGAAATGTTTATTGTGGGAGAAAATGATGAAAATAAATTTCTGACTGATATAACGGTGAAAATAATATATAAAATATTTGTGAAAAAGGAAATTAAATTGCCTGTATCAGAAGCTGTGTAGCCAAAATTGTTCCCAGGATTTAATGTAAAGACAATATGGAAGAACTTAAGAGTGAAGTATAATGGACTGGAGTGTGAAAACTTAGATTTTAATTTAAGACATAATAGAATATATACAAAGGTGGTGATTCATCAAATTAATAAAAATGAGAATAGAGAATGTGATGTATGTAAGACTGATACAGAAAGTTTAATGCATGTCTTTTTTGAATGTAAAGAGCTGGATGTATTTCATGAAAAACTGATTGAGGATAACTGGGGAAATTAGGTAAAAGGAGATGAATGGATAAAATTGTTCTTATTTGGTGAATGTAACAATTGCAAAGATACAAAGGTTAATTTGTGTAATTATATTTTAAGTCATGCAAGATATACAATTTGGGCGAGAAGGAATTTGGCATATTTTGAAGGGGGAAAAGTGGACATTACTGTGATGTTTAAAAATGTGATGAGAAAGAATGTTTTTCAAATGTGGAAATATCTGACCAAAGATGTTTTTGTAAAAGTTTTCATTAATGGATGTGGAAGACAAAGGAGGATTAAGTTTAAATTTCTAAAAGGGAAGAAACATAAAAGTCATGACAAATAAGATGTAGGAATGGGACTGATAGATCTTGTATTCATGTAATGCTTTGATGTCTATGCTACACTATTCTGCGTGTGATTTGTATTGATTTGATTGTGTAACAACTATTTTGATACTTTGATCATAAAAATTTAAAAAAAAAAGGCTGCGCCCGATCTCTTAACCTAAACAGGGTTGTGCCTGGTTAGTACTTGGATGGGAGACCGCCTGGGAATACCAGGTGCTGTAAGCTTTTGTGTTTTCTTCACTAATTATTTTATACACTGGTCTTGAGGGTGGCTGATCTTTAAATAGCCCGCTCTTTGCAGCAGCCCTCGCTTACGGCCATACCACCCTGGGGGCGACATTGAGCTACACAAGAAGTGATATGGCAGTTTGTAGTAGGAAGTTGGTGAGACAGCCTCACACAATTTCTCTTGTATTTTGTTTATTTTGTAAGTAAATATATTTTGAGTTTTATTGTTTTTTTGTTTTTTTTTTTGTTAGAGTTTTGACACTTCCCAGCAGCAGTTTGCTGTCTGGGGAGTATTTTTCTTTTCTTATTTTTGAAATGGCAAAGACATGGATATGGCAGGAGAAAGACGAGTGGTAACGGACAAAGAAATGGATACAACACAACGACAGGGAAAAAGATGAATGGATTATAACAAGAGGAATAGCCTGTAGTCTGGTGTTCTGTAAATCTGGTGTTTGTAGGAAATCTGAAGGAACATCTTCCAGTATTCTACTACGATGTTGCCTTGATGATTGAGGTAATTCACCTCTTAGGTGATGCAGATGTGGTCAAAAGTTTACATACACCTTGCAGAATAAACTGCTTCATCAGAGCAGAAATTGCAATTTTTTAATGATTCTACCCCTCTACCCTCTTACTGCTTAAATGATTAACATTTTGCAGAGACTGCAAGGTGTATATAAACTTTGGACTGCAACTATTGCTTTCACTCAACTGAACCATTTATAATGACTGGATATGTTTTATAACAATTGTTCTTCTTTCTTTCCTCAAGGAATTTTTTTCTGACTTTCCTGCCACTTTGGAACATTTCCGTTCACAGAGACTGTGGAGAGATGGTGTGCAGCTTCATGACATTTGAAGTTTACTGCCGATGGAGAGCTTCTGGGACACTGACAAACAGCACTTTGCAGCAAGTTCATTTGGAGTTCTTTTTTTTTTTTTTATCAATTAATTAATTAATTTAGTCAACCTTGCATTCACTAATGCTGAAGTAAGATTTTAGAAGAAACCTTTCGGTCCTGTTTAATGTTGGTGCTAGTAAAGGTTCGAGAATTTATGGCCTGGTTTCACAAACAGGTCTTAGACTAAGCTAAGATTAGGCTATAGTTCAATTAGGACATTTAAGTAATTTTCATTAACATGCCTTAGAAAAAACATTACTGGTGTGCATCTTGAGGCAAAACAAAGGCAATGATATTTTTAAAGATCAGTCAGTGCAAGTTTCTTTCAGTTGAAACAGCTCAGAATTACATTCAATTCAATTCAAATGAGCTTTATTGGCATGACTTGCACAGTATTGCCAAAGCATAAATATAGAATTACATTTTAGTCTGGGGCTGGTCTTAAGCCTTGTCTGTGAAACCGTTTTACAATAAGGTCTCATTTGTTGTACATGGAATGATAATTTTCTTTCTTTTTTTAGTAATCCTATACGTTATGGAGACAGAATGACTCCACAAGGATAGTAATACCAGTAAATTTTGACCTTGTTGACATTTTTAGGTCCCCAATGAGGAAACAGGCTTATACATCATACAGAATGATGTTTTCTATGATGGCGAGATTAGGTACTTTTGTATGCAAGTATGTAAGTGATTTTGCATTGTTCTCCAGACTCTTTCTAAAAAAGTGAGTTAAAGTGTTGCAGCTGTGTATAGTGTTGGGTATTTCTTGTGCATCAGCAAAAAGCGTTTTTGTGTATTTGTTTTAGAGATTGTTTTGTCAATAAATGTAGAGGGTTTTCCATTTTGTGTTTGTGTTGATTGTAACTAGGTAATTAATATACTGAAATGACATTGAAGTATATTTTAGTTCAGATTAATTGCTTATTCAGAAGTAAATATTTACCATATTTCAAAGTACATATAAAATATACTAAAGTTCCACTTAGGTGGTTCAAAAATATCACTCAAAAGTTCAACTAATTGCATTTAATGTAATTTTAAACTGTAATATATTTGAAATCAATTACAAATAACATGCATTTAGGTGTTCGAAAACATTACATTTAATTCACACTTAAGTGTATTGTTAACTGACATTAAAGTAGATTTTAGTTAACATTAATTGCTTGTCAGTACATTAGTAGTACACTATAACCATATTTTAAAGACACTAGAAACAATTATGCAAATACATATAAAGATGTACTAAAAAACAATAATATACAAATATAGACAATTAATAAATACATTATTTTTAGGATTTTTTAAAACACACCGCCCGGGCAACGAAGGAGTGGCTTCGTAAGAAGCATTTCAAGGTCCTGGAGTGGCCTAGCCAGTCTCCAGATCTCAACCCCATCGAAAATCTTTGGAGGGAGTTGAAAGTCCGTGTTGCCCAGCGACAGCCCCAAAACATTACTGCTCTAGAGGAGATCTGCATGGAGGAATGGGCCAAAATACCAGCAACAGTGTGTGAAGACTTACAGAAAACGTTTGACCTCTGTCATTGCCAACAAAGTATTGAGATGAAATTTTGTTACTGACCAAATACTTATTTTCCACCATAATTTGCAAATAAATTCTTTAAAAATCCTACAATGTGATTTTCTGGATTTTTTTCCCCTCATTTTGTCTCTCATAGTTGAGGTATACCTATGATGAAAATTACAGGCCTCTCTCATCTTTTTAAGTGGGAGAACTTGCACAATTGGTGGCTGACTAAATACTTTTTTGCCCCACTGTATGTATGTATGTACATATATATATGTATATGTGTGTGTGTGTATGTATATGTATGTATGTATGCATGTATTAGTGAATGTGTGTGCATAGTTGTAGTAAAGTTTAACATTACCCATTTCACGAAGACTTTTAAACATTTCACTTTTCTCCAGATTGGACTGGTCTCTTTCTTTAGCCAGGTTGTTTTTCTTGGTTAGTAATCCATATTTTTCATTTGTCAGGTTTATGTTCTTGTTTAGTAGCTGCTCTCTCTCTTCTGCCAGGCTAGTAATCATGGTTAGTAGCTGGACTCTTTCTTCTGTGAGGTTGGTGATGTTGGTTAGTAGCTGGTTTGTCTCTTGTGTGTAGTTTGTGTTGTTTGTATGGATGTGGACACACAGCACTATGACTGCAGTCAGCAGAAGAACACACAGCAGAACAAACACACTACAGCTGCTCTGGAGCTTCTGATCTTCACTGAATCACTTCCTGATGAAGACAAATATAAAGATAAAAGTTTTCTTGGTCACACTTTATTAACTATGACTTCTTCCTCAATAAACTACTAATTTGTTGTGTATTAATAATTAGCAAGGTAGTTACTAATAGTAAGATAGTAAGCGCTTAGTTAAAATTGTGAATTGATCTCTAAAGTTTTACCGTTTTCTCAAAATCATAATGTTGCTTGTATTAGTACCTGTGTGTTGATTTTGTTTTCTCTTGTTGCATCTGTCCATTTTCCATCAGTGTTTATATTGCCATAAACAGGCTGAGATATTTTTCTTCCTACGATCTCCATCATGTAAATGGTGGATGCTCTCTGTGTGTTTTTGTAGTCCTCTGCTTTTCTAGACTCTAATTTCAGTAGTGAGGCCAGTGGATGGAAAAGTATCTCATTTTATTTGAGCATGTGATGTCCTTTCAACAATGAAAAAAAAATCGTCTTGCTAAAGGGCATTGTTGTAGTCACCTTGTGGTTTCAATATTGCTGCCAAATTCAAATTAGCAGTTTAATTATATATGAGAAAGTAATCCAATGAATTTAAACTCAATCAGAAAATATAACTTAATTTTGCTTGAATATCTGTGTTTTTATGTTGTACAATTGTTCATTGGCTTCTCTGATTATTGTAGGTTCTGTTTTAGGACAAGTTATTGAGAACAGCAGAACTGAACTGATTAGAGGACAGCGTGCGACTTCCTGATTATAAAAGACATGGTGCTAAATGAGTTTTCACCCAATTCTTCCTCATATTAAATCAGCATAGACAGAGGACATATCAGGTTAGTGATTCTCCAGAAAACATTTCTGCTTTTTGTCTTATCTTAAAGTCCTATAATAGCATGAGAAGAGCACAACAAACTGACTGTAGCTTCTCTGGAGCTTAACTTCCTCATTTACTCTGTGTATTTAATCATGTCAAACCTCTCTAAAGCAGGTCACAGTGTGTTTTAATCTTGGGTGCTACACTAAGAGTTCAAAGTTTTTTTAAAAGCACTTTAATTTTTCTGTTGAAACTTGTGGACTGTATTCGAAAGTTTTTATTTATTTTTTCAGTGGCAAATTCCTTCCTTCCTTCCAAATATTATTGCAAAATAAGCCCAGACAGGTTGATCAAGACACAATGCAAAATATTGATTTGAGTATATTATCTCAGAACGCAAAGCTTCTGTGAAATAAAAGAGTTCCTAGCAAGTGGCTACAAATGAACAATATAGTGAATGAATAATATATCATGCGTTTGTACAGTACAGGCCAAAGCACGCATTTGTTTTAGGGGTGTCCAGCCCTGCTCTTACACGGTCACCATCCTGAAGACTTTAGCTCCAACACACCTGCCTGGTATTGTCACGAATCCGGTTCATGGACTTCCGTCCAATTACCACCAGAGGTCACCCTTCCATCATATTGACTCTCACACCACAGACTCTTACACGTCACCCTGGACTGCATTTCCCATCATCCATTGCACTGATTACACACAGCTGTAACCAATCACATATACACTATATAACACCCACTCAGATCGTCAAGTATTGTTTAGCGTTTATCGCTCTCCTAGTGATAGCTACATTCCGACTTTTCTGAGTTCTGTAGCCTAGAACCTGAAAGTACAGATCAGCAAGCAGTTCAGTTCTGCTTTGTGTGATATGATGTGAGATTCATTTATTAAATAATAATCAGTTCAGGTCAGTGTGCTTCATCAGCACCAATCCAGAATTATCTCTTATCAGTAATTTCCACAACAAAATCCTAAACAGATTAAACAATTACATATTTATTTCATAAACTGACATTAGACACATTTCATCTGAGCATCTCTCACTCAGCAGCTAAACACCACAAACACACACAATATCTCTCCAGGAGTTAAAGCAAAAAAAATTTTTTTCTGGGGGCGGGCCAGGGGGTTGGCGGGCAACACATGCAAAGCATGCAATGACTGTGGCAACTTAAACATTTGAAAGGATACTATGGCATAGGTATTGCTTTCCTTATTCAAACTGATTTTTTTTTTTCGTGAATATATGGTTGACCTGAAGAATGAAAGCTATATCATACACTTGGAAAATTATGAGCTATATCAAGTCAAGTCAAGTCACCTTTATTTATATAGCGCTTTTACAATACAGATTGTGTCAAAGCACTTAACAGTATCAAATTGGAGGATAGAGTGTCAGTAATGTATAATGATAAGATTAACACTCAATTTTCAGTTAAAGGCATTTCATTATTGAATTCAGAGGTGCCATTGTCTAGCTCAGTTTAGTTTAAATAGTATCTGTGCAATCAAATCGGCGATAATCGCTAGAAATTAAGTGTCCCCAACTGAGCAAGCCAGAGGCGACAGCGGCAAGGAACCAAAACTCCCTCTGTAACAGAATGGAGAAAAAAAAACCTTGAGAGAAACCAGGCTCAGTCGGGGGGCCAGTTCTCCTCTGACCAGACGAAACCCGCAGTTCAAAAGTTTATATTTCTATTTTAATTTTGTTGCAATTTCTAACAATAGTAGTATTATGTAGTTAGGTATTTTATTGTATTTTAGTTATTTTTGGTTGATATATCTGGGGATATATCTCTGGGGGTCATCTGGGTGCCCTGGTCTCCGCTGACGATCAGGGCTGTAGACATCATCTCTTGGTGCTGATCCACCATCTGATCGGATACGGACTGAGAAACAGACTAGGAAAGAAACAGACAAATATTAGCGTAGATGCCATTCAACTTGTGATGTTTTATTAACAAATTTCGGGAGGAGCTCGCACAGATAATTAACACGGCCAATTCATCATCAGTAATCACACCGCCTATCCAATCAGCACGAGAGAGAACCCCTATAAATAATCAAGCAGTCTTACCTTCATTATCTCTCGTCTTCCAGCATCCCTCCACCACCCCGACTCCTCACCTTCAGCCCGTCTCTCCCCCAGCGCGGGCAGGAGCACTCGAGGGGGGGGGGGGGGACGCTCTGGGTCCGGGCTAAATGCCGAGCTCGGACCCCTCTCCCCAGACAGGGGGAGTACCCTGGGCTCGGGAGTAATTACCGAGCTCGGAGCCCTCCCCCTGGACAGCACGCCAAATACGCATAATCTTTACTCAGTTTATTATAGGTAAGAGTGAACTCGTGAAACGATGTAACGAGTACATCGTGTGTTATGGGGAGTGTTCCCGGTTCCGGTTGATCTAATTAATGCAGCCTAACAACCCTTTAACGGATTTGAATAATAGAAGCGTATTAATGTGTTATGTGTAAGCCAGGCTAAAGAGATGGGTCTTTAATCTAGATTTAAACTGACAGAGTGTGTCTGCCTCCCGAACAGTGTTAGGTAGACTGTTCCAGAGTTTGGGTGCTAAATAGCAATAGGATCTGCCGCCCGCAGTCGATTTTGATATTCTAGGTATTATCAAACGGCCGGAGTTTTGAGAACGCAGCGGACGTGGAGGACTATAATGCGATAAGAGCTCGCTCAAGTACTGAGGAGCTAAACCATTCAGGGCTTTATAAGTAATTAACAAGATTTTAAAATCTATCCGATGCTTGATAGGGAGCCAGTGCAGTGTTGACAGAACCGGGCTAATATGGTCATATTTCCTGGTTCTAGTAAGGACTCTAGCTGCTGCATTTTGGACTAACTGTAGTTTGTTGATCAAGCGTGCAGAACAACCACCCAATAAAGCATTACAATAGTCTAACCTTGAGGTCATAAACGCATGAATTAACATTTCTGCATTTGACGTTGAGAGCATTGGTCGCAATTTAGATATGCTTTTGAGATGAAAAATGCAGTTTTACAGATGCTAGAAACATGGCTTTCAAATGACAGATTGCTATCGAACAGCACACCTAGGTTCCTGACTGATGAAGAAGAATTGACAGAGCAGCCGTCAAGTGTTAGATAATGTTCTAGGTTATTACATGTGGGGTTTTAGGTCCGATAATTAACACCTCTGTTTTTCAGAATTTAGCAGTAAAAATTACTCGTCATCCAGTTTTTATATCGACTATGCATTCCGTTAGTTTCTCAATTTGGTGTGTTTCACCGGGCGAAGAAATATAGAGCTGAGTATCATCAGCATAACAGTGAAAGCTAACACCATGTCTCCTGATAATATCTCCCAAGGGTAACATATAAAGCGTGAAAAGTAACGGCCCTAGTACTGAGCCTTGAGGTACTCCATACTGCACTTGTGATCGATATGATACCTCTTCATTCACTGCTACGAACTGATGGTGGTCAGAGAAGTACAATTTGAACCATGCTAAGGCACTTCCACTAATGCCAACAGTTTTCTAGTCTATTCAAAAGAATGTTGTGGTCGATAGTGTCGAACGCAGCGCTAAGATCCAGTAGAACTAATAAAGAGATACAACCACGATCAGATGATAGAAGCAGGTCATTTGTAACTCTAATGAGAGCAGTCTCAGTACTATGATACGATCTAAATCCTGACTGGAATTCCTCACAGATATCATTTTTCTCTAGGAAGGAATATAATTGTGAGGATACTACCTTTTCTAGTATCTTTGACAGAAAAGGGAGATTTGAGATCGGTCTGTAATTAACTAGATCTTTGGGGTTAAGTTGTGGTTTTTTAATGAGAGGCTTAATAACAGCCAATTTGAAGGTTTTGGGGACATATCCTAATGACAATGATGAATTAATAATAGCCAAAAGAGGATCTATGACTTCGGGAAGCAGCTCTTTTAGTAGTTTAGATGAATCGGGTCTAACATACAAGTTGTTGGTTTAGATGATTTAACAAGTTTATACAATTCTTCCTCTCCCACAGTAGAGAATGAGTGGAATTGTTCCTCAGGGGGTCTATAGTGCGCTATCTGATGCGATACTGTAGCTGACGGCTGCAGGGATACAATTTTATCTCTGATAGTATCGATCTTGGAAGTGAAGTAATTCATAAAGTCATTACTGCTATGCTCTTGGGAAATGCCAACACCTGTTGATGCTTGATTTTTCGTTAATTTAGTTACTGTATTGAATAAATACCGAGGGTTATGTTTGTTTTCTTCTAGAAGAGACGAAAAGTAATCAGATCTAGCAGTTTTAATGCTTTTCTGTAGGATAGGGTAATTTCCGCCAAGCTAAACGAAATACCTCTAATTTAGTTTTCCTCCAGCTGCGCTCCATTTTCCGGGCTGCTCTCTTTAGGGCGCGAGTGTGCTCATTATACCACGGTGTTGGACTCTTATCCTTAATCTTCCTTAAGCGTAAAGGAGCAACCGCATCTAAAGTGCTAGAAAAGAGAGTCCATAGTTCCTGTTACATCATCAAGTTGTTCTGAGCTATTGGATATGCTGAGGAACTGAGATAAGTCAGGAAGATTATTTATAAAGCAGTCTTTTGTGGTAGAGGTAATGGTTCTACCATATTTGTAACAAGAAGTTGGCTTTACAGCTTTAGCTATATGGAATATACAGGAGACTAGATAATGATCTGAGATATCATCGCTCTGCTGCAAAATTTCAACGCCACTGACATCAATTCCATGTGACAGTATTAAATCTAGAGTATGATTTCGACAATGAGTAGGTCCTGACACGTGTTGTTTAACACCAATTGAGTTTAGAATGTCTATAAATGCTGATCCCAACGAATCTCTTTCATTATCAACATGGATATTAAAATCACCAACGATTAGGACTTTATCTGCAGTCAGCACTAACTCCGATAGAAGATCAGAAAATTCTTTAATAAAGTCTGTATGGTGCCCTGGTGGCCTGTATACAGTAGCCAGTACAAACATCACAGGGATTTATCATTAACACTTGTTTCTTTGGATAACGTTATATGAAGCACCATTACTTGAACGAATTATACTTGAAACCCAACCTCTGAGAGATACTGAAAATATTTCTATAAATTGTAGCAACACCTCCCCCTTTACCTTTTGGACGCGGTTCATGTTTGTAACAGTAATCTTGTGGTGTAGACTCGTTTAAAGTAATGTAATCATCTTGTTTTAGCCAGGTTTCTGTCAGACAAAGCACATCTAGTTTATGGTCAGTGAACATATCATTTACAAAAAGTGCTTTTGAAGAAAGGGATCTAATATTTAATAAGCCAAGCTTTATCATGTGTTTATCTGTATTATATCGTTTTTATTTGTTGAACATCAATTAAATTGTTACTATTACTTTGGTTTGGATGTTTTCTGTATTTTCTAGTTCGGGAACAGACACAGTCTCTATAGAGTGATATCTAGGTGAAAAAGTTTCTATGTGCTGAGAGTTAACTGACTTTGGTGACATGAGGCGGCTAGCAGGCGATCGGTTTAGCCAGTCTGTCTGCTTCCTGACCTGGGCTCCAGTTAGTCAAGTACAAACTCTAAGACTATGTGCCATATTTCTAGAGAGAAGAGCGGCACCACCCCAGGAGGGATGAACACCATCTCTTTTCAACAGGTCAGGTCTGCCCCAAAAATTCTTCCAATTGTCTATAAAGCCTATGTTATTTTGCGGGCACCACTTAGACATCCAGCCATTAAGTGACGACAGTCTGCTATGAATCTCATCACCCGGTAAGCAGGGAGCGGACCAGAGCATATTACAGTGTCTGACATCGTACTTGCAAGTTCACACACCTCTTTAACATTATTTTTGGTGATCTCCGACTGGCGAAGTCGAACATCATTAGCGCCGACGTGGATAACAATCTTACTGAATTTACGTTTAGCATTAGTCAACACTTTTAAATTTGCCAAGATGTCAGGCGCTCTGGCTCCTGGTAAACAATGGACTATGGTGGCTGGTGTCTCTATTTTCACGTTCCGTACAATAGAATCGCCAATAACTAGAGCACTTTCATCAGGTTTCTCAGTGGGTGCTTCACTGAGTGGGGAGAACCTGTTTGATGTTCTGATCGGAACGGAAGAGCGGTGTTTTGACCCGCGACTAGGCCGCCTCACTGTCACCCAGTTGCCCTGCTGCACGGGCTCAACCGAAACCGAACAATGTACAGGACTCCCTGAGCTAGTCGCATCCAAAGCAGTATCTACAGCCCTCACATTCTTACTGTCCTCAACTAAAGTTTGGATGCGTGTCTCTAGTTCTAAAACCTTCTCTGTCAGCCTAACTACTTCCCTGCATTTATCACATGTGAATCCCTCGCTGCTGACAGAGACAGATAAACTATACATGTGGCAAACAGTGCAAACAACAATAGCAGGAGAAGAAGCCATTACTCACCGTGATTGATGAATGATACCAACAACTTACCACTTACCACTGTTGTTTGATGAGCTCGTGAAAACGGAGCGAGGAAAAATAAAATAATAATAGGCACGAATAGAAATGCAAATGGAACCGCGGTGACAAGCTAACGGGCTAACAAGCTGCACTCGCGGTTTTTAAAGGCGAACGATCAAATTAGTTAGATTAGTTTGAAAGATAACACCAGAAATATGGTGGGAATTAAGTTATATATTATCACTTTAGACAAAAGGGATTGAAAGTAAGGTAGAGATTCAATAAAAAGCGAAGGTACAAGGAGCTACAAACACAAACCTCTCAGCAGCACAACAGACTGAAGCAATCGAACCTGAAGCAGCACAACAGACTGAAGCAATCGAATAAGCGGAGCAATATCACCGCTTATTGACACTAGGGGTGTGACAAAACACTTGAGACAAAATACAAATACTTGGTTCACTAGAATGAGAAATTTTCAATAACAAAATATTTGTCTTCTAATTACAAAAAGTCAAACAATGCAGTTGTAATTGGAAATATTTTAACTAATCTAGGGCTGTAACTAATGATTATTTTGGTAATCAAGTATTCTACTGATTATTTTGACAAATGAGTAATCCGATATTTTTAGTAACACAAACAGGCCTAAGTGAAAACCAGGCTTTAGTATGACTATTTACTATTTATATATAAACTAACGATGAGGCAATAATAAAATATCAAAACCAAGTAACTGCATGGTTTTCACACCCTGAAGAAGGCGGTTTGCGCCGCTACGCGTGGGTTGCTTCTTTCCATGTTTTTTAATTTTCTATCATGAAATAGTCAGTATTATAATAAAGACTTTTTAAATAATTTTGAAGAAGAGTGCCTTAGATTCCCTTTCTTTTGATACTGCATGGTTTTATTGAAAAACACTGTTAAAATACATAATGCAATATGCCTATACATTATGAACAACCAACTTAAGTAGCCTACATTATGTATTATATAACAAATACCTGCAGAGGGCGCCAACGGCCTGGTGACGTTTCACTTTAAAGCGTGATTAAAGGATATTTAAATCCATTACATTTTAATATTTGGCCACATGCAAACTAAGAAACATTTATTTTGAAATTGCGATGTACAATAAATGGCATATTTAGAAATAGGTTGATGTATTCTCCTGTGTTGGTTTATAAATGATTTAAGTTACAAATCAAGTGAGATAATGAACGCTGTTTTCCCAGATGAACGTTAACTCAAATTCACAGCATATGCAGAGGAAGAGTTTAGCCCCTTTCACAAACACAGTCTTTACTGGTAAATTACCGGCAAGTTACCATTAAGAGATCATGTGTGAACAGGACATTTTCAAAAATCCCGGTAAATATATTCTGGCAATCATATCGTTCTTATGGAGATGACATGATTACTCTGAGCTGTTTAAAAGCTCCGCTCCTTTCTAGTTTTTTCATGTTTTTTACAGTCTATGGTAAATGTGTGCTAGATGGACATCTTTGATCATTGCGCCTCGCAGCTTTTTCAACGTGTCGCGCTTCTCTATTCTTCAGGGCTGCGGCTCTGCTACTGGATACTATTATGCGTCTCGTGTTTATAAGAGCAAACAATTCTGATTGGCTAGCAATGTTTGTTTGGTTGAGAGTGAAAGCTGTGCTCATCTCATACCATTGGTAGGCGAACTCATGGACTCGAAAGTGATATCAACAAGTTTTTTTTTAAATGCAGGATTTTTTTTCGCAGCCAAACGCTGCATGCCAGAGAACTTTAAGCCCTGTATCTCTCACTCACTTGTTTCCCTCTGTTTTTTTTTTGATGATCAGATCTGCTCCTCTCTTCAGTCTTGTCTGCTATCGTCCCAGCTCTTCCTCTCAGTGGACATGTAGTAAAAACTGGACTGATAGTAAATCCATTCTTCTGTAAACAAGGTCAGCTATTAGCACTTTACTCTCACCCGCCTGAAAACTGTAGCAGATAATTTACTCTGTGGCTGAAATGATTAGTCGACATCATTGACAATGTCAACAATGAAAAAAAAAAATTGTTGACAAATATTTTTTGTTACAATCACCAGCTGGAGTGCTCATGAGCTCCTCCAGAGGGCACTTCACCCCAGACTGTGTCTGGCTCACAAACTACATATACCAGTATGTCCAGACTGATTAGACCTGATTGTTCCCACCTGTTACTTGTTACCTTTTTTTGTTTCTGCCAATACATTCCCTATTCCTGGGGCCTGTACCATGAAGCTGGTTTAGCTGGCTAGCTAGGTAAGTTTCAGTTTAGTTTGCGGCAACTCTGGGTTTTAGGTACCATGAAAGTGGTTTGGCTTTTAGCAGTGTTCATCTCATGGTTTAGAGATCTCAAACCAAAATTTGACCAATCAGCTTCAAGCAAAGTGACTCGTCTCTGACGCAATAAAGCCACTCCTCCAGTTTCTCTTACTCCAAATTAAAGGACGCTACATAGTAAAACATTTTTAAAGATAAAATCATCAGATTTGTACAGATGATTATTTTTTCATAATTATTTTATATTATTTATATAATTATTATACCCTTAATCCATTACACAAGCCAGCTTAGTTTAAAAGTAATTAAGCTTTTATTTAAAATAAATGTAAACATATAGATAATATGCAATATAAATAAGTTTTAGAATCAATAGCTTTAAACATGACTGCATATCAGCTTAGATTTTTAAGTGTTTTTATACCTATAAATATTATCAACTCTTTAAACTAACTTTACAACTTTTACTTGCACTTATATGGTAAGATGTTTTCATTGAGTTGTCCTCTTTCATGGATAGATCGTTTCATGATCGTGCTGTGTAAATGTGTTTAAATTCTTTATATTGTTCAATCTTTTACCCTGCAACAGAACAGGAACGCAGGTTCAACACTGCGCACATATGCACAAAAGCCACAGTGGAGCGCTGTATCGGGCTGCTTAAGGGGAGATGGCTCTGACTTGGATCAGTGGGGGGGACGCTACTGTACACACTGCAGAAAGTCTGCGACATCATCCTTGCTTGTGGGGTTTTGCACAACATCAACAACTCAAGAGTAACGGGGTGCCATTTGATGTTCAGATGCTGCAAGAGGAACGTATGTCCAGAGAGCCGTGGCCAGCACAACCTCCTATGAGGGCATTACAAAGATGTCAAGAACTCATTTATCGCATCTAAAATGCAATTGTTTGTTTGAAAAGTAGCCTATGCATTGTAATGAAAACACAACACACATGCTTTAATGTTTTTTTTTATTTTTATTTTTTTATTATTATTATTATTATTATTATTATTTGTGCGACATTTGTTTCAGGTTTTCATTTATCTGTTTTAATCCATTGTTTATTGCTAGAACGAAGCGATTGATTTCAGTGATCACCTGACATATTTCAGTTTGACATACCTCAGCTGTCAGAAGCCAGGGTCGTGGTCTTGGAACAGTTTGGAGGGTGGAAGACACGCGCACTGGTTCACAGCTCGAGGTTGCCTGGCTTTGTGTGGCAGGCTCTAGGCTGGTTTGTGGGGGCTGAGTACCGCTGGTACTTGCCTCTGACAGATTTGAAAGAGAATAAATAAGTGAAACAAAAATTAAACTGTGTGTGCTTGATTTAAGCCACCTGAAATGCAAGATTAGCAGCATTAGATTTTAAACCTCTCTCCTGGATAGAAACATGTTCATCTGTGTCTCCTCTGCCACTTATGCTGCCTTCACGTGCTATCGGAAATTTCCTATTTCCCACTTATGAAGTCGTGATTACGAGCCTGTCGTATTCAAGTGCTTTAATGTCAGAAAGAATAAAATGTAGCATCCTATTGGTTGACAATAAAATAAACATTCACCGCGCTATACATGCAGTTCGCTGACAATTCTGGAATTTCGGTCAATTACATGCTTATTTCACTGCTTATAAAACATACAATATGCTTTGCATGATCGTTCATATCTAGCCTATAAATACACTACTTTAACGACAAGCCAGAAGGATGTAGTTGTTGTGAGAACAGCATTGACAGCAGCAGAGGTTGTTCCCTCCACCATGTTTAAAGTGTATGACCCGCCCAACTCGGAAACTCGGGTATCGAAATTATTTCCGAATTTCCCAGTAGTAAATACGACTTGAGAGGCCGTTCACATCCAATTTCCGATTAGGAAACTCATATTTACGATAATTCTGATAGCACGTGAAGGCAGCATTATTCCTGTGATTGAGGCAGACCCGATAAGCGCGGCCACGCGCTCTTCAGTCGGAGTCAGAACAAGGCTAGGGTCTGGCTGGCCTCCTCCAGTCTGCGTGGTGGTGCGTTTTAGGGCCGCAATACGCTTTTTTGTCGCAAGCTTTAGGTCGGACCATTTTTTCTTCACCTAAACGAAGAAAATTGTATCAACAACAACATCATTTTACAATTGCACCACAAAAATGATCAGTAATTTATCTACATTCGTTTTTACATGAACACATTAATGTACTGTAACTCAACAGAAGTTCTTTAAGACTGAAGTCAGATTAATTTTGTTTAAAATTAAATGCATTATACAACCAAAGTGTATACAGTATTGTTCAAAATAATAGCAGTACAATGTGACTAACCAGAATAATCAAGGTTTTTACTATATTTTTTATTGCTACGTGGCAAACAAGTTACCAGTAGGTGCAGTAGATTCTCAGAAAACAAACAAGACCCAGCATTCATGATATGCACGCTCTTAAGGCTGTGCAATTGGGCAATTAGTTGAAAGGGGTGTGTTCAAAAAAATAGCAGTGTCTGCCTTCGACTGTACAAACTCAAAACTATTTTGTACAAACGTTTTTGTTTCTAGGATTTAGCAATCCTGGGAATCACTAAACTAATATTTAGTTGTATGACCACAGTTTTTTAAAACTGCTTCACATCTGTGTGGCATGGAGTCAACCAACTTGTGGCACGTCTCAGCTGTTATTCCACTCCATGATTCTTTAACAACATTCCACAATTCATTCACATTTCTTGGTTTTGCTTCAGAAACAGCATTTTTGATATCACCCCACAAGTTCTCGATTGGATTAAGGTCCGGAGATTGGGCTGGCCACTCCATAACATAAATTTTGTTGGTTTGGAACCAAGACTTTGCTCGTTTACTAGTGTGTTTGGGGTCATTGTCTTGTTGAAACAACCATTTCAAGGGCATGTCCTCTTCAGCATAGGGCAACATGACCTCTTCAAGTATTTTAACATATGCAAACTGATCCATGATCCCTGGTATGCGATAAATAGGCCCAACACCATAGTAGGAGAAACATGCCCATATCATGATGCTTGCACCACCATGCTTCACTGTCTTCACTGTGTACTGTGGCTTGAATTCAGAGTTTGGGGTCGTCTCACAAACTGCCTGTGGCCCTTGGACCCAAAAAGAACAATTTTACTCTCATCAGTCCACAAAATGTTCCTCCATTTCTCTTTAGGCCAGTTGATGTGTTCTTTGGCAAATTGTAACCTCTTCTGCACATGCCTTTTTTAACAGAGGGACTTTTGCGGAGATTCTTGAAAATAGATTAGCTTCACACAGACGTCTTCTAACTGTCACAGTATTTACAGGTAACTCAGACTGTCTTTGATCATCCTGAGGTGATCATTGGCTGAGCCTTTGCCATTCTGGTTATTCTTCGATCCATTTTGATGGTTGTCTTCCGTTTTCTTCCACGTTTCTCTGGTTTTGCACTCTATTTTAAGGCATTGGAGATCATTTTAGCTGAACACCCCACAAGTTCTCGATTGGATTAAGGTCCGGAGATTGGGCTGGCCACTCCATAACATAAATTTTGTTGGTTTGGAACCAAGACTTTGCTCGTTTACTAGTGTGTTTGGGGTCATTGTCTTGTTGAAACAACCATTTCAAGGGCATGTCCTCTTCAGCATAGGGCAACATGACCTCTTCAAGTATTTTAACATATGCAAACTGATCCATGATCCCTGGTATGCGATAAATAGGCCCAACACCATAGTAGGAGAAACATGCCCATATCATGATGCTTGCACCACCATGCTTCACTGTCTTCACTGTGTACTGTGGCTTGAATTCAGAGTTTGGGGGTCGTCTCACAAACTGCCTGTGGCCCTTGGACCCAAAAAGAACAATTTTACTCTCATCAGTCCACAAAATGTTCCTCCATTTCTCTTTAGGCCAGTTGATGTGTTCTTTGGCAAATTGTAACCTCTTCTGCACATGCCTTTTTTTTAACAGAGGGACTTTTGCGGGAGATTCTTGAAAATAGATTAGCTTCACACAGACGTCTTCTAACTGTCACAGTATTTACAGGTAACGCCAGACTGTCTTTGATCATCCTGGAGGTGATCATTGGCTGAGCCTTTGCCATTCTGGTTATTCTTCGATCCATTTTGATGGTTGTCTTCCGTTTTCTTCCACGTTTCTCTGGTTTTGCACTCTATTTTAAGGCATTGGAGATCATTTTAGCTGAACAGCCTATAAGTTTTTGCACCTCTTTATAGGTTTTCCGATCTCCAATCAACTTTTTAATCAAAGTACGCTGTTCTTCTGAACAATGTCTTGAATGACCCATTTTCCTCAGGCTTTCAAATGCATGTTTAGCAAGTGCTGGCTTCATCCTTAAATAGGGGCCACCTGATTCACACCTGTTTCTTCACAAAATTGATGACCTCAGTGATTGAATGCCACACTGCTATTTTTTTGAACACACCCCTTTCAACTAATTCAACTAATTGCCCAATTGCACAGCCTTAAGAGGGTCCATATCATGAATGCTGGGTCTTGTTTGTTTTCTGAGAATCTACTGCACCTACTGGTAACTTGTTTGCCACGTAGCAATAAAAAATATACTAAAAACCTTGATTATTCTGGTTAGTCACATTGTACTGCTATTATTTTGAACAATACTGTATTTTAAAGCAACAACAATACTTTCCGTGTATTAATAGTGATACAATAATATATATATTTTTTTAAATTCTTCCAGTGATATTCACAAAATATATAAATATGCAATAAATGTCCAATAAAAAAAATAAAAAAATCCAAACCTCAGCTGGTGTTCGGTTCACTACGCCAACGCTATTGACCGGAGCAGTTATTTCTCTCCACACTGCATTTATTCGGCTTCCTTTCACTCCGCTTTTCAAGCTGCCGAACAATACAAGTTGGTTCGACTGAACTTGCGAGGTTAAAGTTTCAATTTCTACATACAGAAATGTAATATATGTCAATATATGTAAATTACATATATAATGTTAGTGCCCATGTATGTCTGCTGCCTATATGAGAATATATGCAAAATTCATATATGTAAAACACATAGACATATATGAAATATATATTTCAAAATATAGCAAAAATGGCCGTTTTCATGTAAGTGCCATATATTTTCCCATATATGCACATACATGTGAAATATAAGATACATATATGCATATATATACTTATTTCCATAGTACATACTTTCACTTATATTAGGGATACAAATATGCTTCTAATATGATGACACCATGTACTTTCACTTATATTAGGGATACAAATATGCTTCTAATATGATGACACCATGTACTTTCACTTATATTAGTGGCACAACTATGTTTTTTATACAGCCTGCACATATATTTGTACTCATTCCACAGAACACACAATTCAGTCTTTTCAAATACAAACTTTAATGCATTTTTTTTTCAGCACAGACTTGACAACTACACACTTTTCAAGTAAAAACTTTAACTTCATTTAACTTCAACTTCAGACTTTATTTTATTTTTAAAGCCTTTTCAAAGCGCTCACTTTTTTCCCTCAGTATTTCATTTCAAAATATTCCCAAACTCACTCACTGGGGAAACACTCATTTTTGATTAACATTTTTCCTGGACACTGCCAGTCTTAGCTCTGCCATCTTCCCATTCAGGGCTGTTCCGATCTGGCCAGCCGAAACGGAGTGCTTTGACATAACTGCATCTGAGAAGGTAGATTTTAAAGAAAAAAGTTTTAGGTATAAAGCAGACAAAACACTGGTGAATAAATGTATCACCAAGATTAAAAAAAAATTCTTTATTGCAGTTTCTTCTAGTGCAAGTCAGTAAAACTGAGTGACAAAGTATGTGAGTATGCAAGTAAGACCACACTTACACTGCAATCATTTAATTTGCAGGCGAGATAGGGTCATAGTGCCAAACACCACCCACCACCACCTCTCATCGAAACTAACTTTTTGTGTTTTGGAACGCCGAATGTGAATTTGAACATATACAAATAAAATCTTGTCAGTCCAGTAGCTGATTTGACTGAGTCTAGGCTCACAACACTTTAAATACAGACCTGTGGCAGATGATGTCAAATAGCAAAATCATAACTTACCCATTATAGCTTTTAATTTCATTTCATTCAGGACGCTTCTTCTCTCCCCATCTCCCCCCTTTGTCACCTTGGATTCCCCTCCTGAGGGAAAATTTTGGTATTCAACATAGTATTTAAAAATACAACAAACGTTCCTTTTTTGTTTTTGTTTCCATGGTTACAAAACGAAAAAGGAATGGACAAAAGTACATGGACCCTTGCTTCATTTGATTGAATGTTGTTTATGAAATCGGATAGGCTAGTCGAAAAATGGGTAATTTTAAAGCTTGTTAATGATTTCAATGCGTTTAAACGAGAAACAAGCCAAAACAATTGTGCAAAATGACGTCTTTATGGGGTAACGTTAAAGAGTTAGTACATAAAACATAAAACAAAAACTCACTTTGGTTCCACTGACTGTGGCCACGGCAGTAGGGGGGGGGTCATCATCCTCATCCTCCCACAGACGTTTGGCAACACGGATTGTCTTTCCCACAATGGTGTCGTCTTCGGAATCTTTCTTCGAACGTTTGTCCAACTTTCGCTCCAAAGTATTCATGTCTATTGCAGAGAAATATCAGTCACCATTGCCACTAACACACTGATAGTTACCAACAAGGGTCTGAGAACTTTATCCTACAACCTCGAGGTAGCTTTAGTAACTTAAAGTGGGGGGTTAGTAATGTTAACTAACTTAACATTAGTTAACTACATTAGTTAACATGAACTGCACATATACAGCATTTATTAATCTTTGTTAATGTTAATTTCAACATTTACTAATACTTTATTAAAATCTTGTTAACATTAGTTCATGCACTGTGAACTAACATGAACTAACAATGAACAGCTGTATTATTAACGTTAACAAAGATTAACAAATACAGTAACAAATGTGTTGCTCATGGTTAGTTCATGTTAGTTAATACATTAATGAACCTTATTGTAAAGTAGAGAGAGTGTGTGTGTGTGTGTGAGAGAGAGAGAGAGAGAGTGTGTGTGAGAGAGTGTGTGTGTGTGTGTCTATGAGAGAGAGAGAGAGTGTGTGAGAGTGTGTGTGTGTGTGTGAGAGTGAGTGTGTGTGTGTGTGTGTGAGAGAGAGAGAGTGTGAGAGAGAGAGAGAGAGAGAGAGGCGCGATCAAACAGTGGAAACATAAAAACATAACGTTACCTTATCGTTTTGATTCATAGGTGTCTATGTGGGCATTGCCAGCACAAACGCAGTATTTCACCAACGTGAAAATTCGCCTGCGTATACCCACTACCTAACTTAAATAACTAACTAACTAACTAAATAAATGTCCTAATCACTAATTCTCTCGCTCTATCGCTATCAACACAACTCAGCGACCTGGGGAGACATATGACGTCAAGCGATTCGTTTGGGGGGAGGAGCAGTTTTAAGTGAGTACTGAAAATAACGAACTTTTTCATCTTATATTCTGCCCTTAGGTATCGAAAAACATACAAAACAATACATCAACTTGTCAAACGTGTATTTCCCATAGACCCTAACTATTTTGTGTTAATCATAATTACAAATTTAACCTGACATAACGTTAGCTGCTACACACTTTAAGTCAAAGGAAGCTTTTTGCCTCAGTAAAACTAAACACATATGATTCCTTGTTATAAATTATCTAGTTATGTTAATGTAGCATATATCCCTGTGTAACTAATACAAAGCAGTAAAAAAAAAAACGTTAGGGTTTAACTTACTTACCTCCAACTGATTGAACGGTAGCCATATAAATGGGGAATCCACCTTTTGGTCGTTTTCCCACACCCCACTCGACGGCAAATTCGTCTTCGTAGGTAATCACGCCGTTTACAAAACTTTCCAGATCAAAATTTCGTATGCATTTAATGTGAACAATACTAAATTTCCCCTCATCAACCCCTGCACACCATTTAACAAGCGCATACATGTCTGTCTTCTCTTTGCCGTCGTCAACTGCTCGTCTTCGTTTACGCGGGTGTTGCTATAGTGACAGAACTGGAAATACTGATTGCATTTAAAAAAAAAAAAAATTCTCAATAAGAAAAATGTTAATGTTTTTAAAAATCAAAACCAATATGTTATTATTATTATTATTATTATTATTATTATCTTACAATCATTATTTTTCTATTTTAGTTTTAACCATAGACTGCATCAGTATCATGTATATTTACATACATTTATTAAATATGTGGAAAACAAATATGTATGTCACATATTTATATTTAATGTTGTCCATATATGCGAGAAACAAATACTATTCTGTAATATATGCAGTTATATGGTATCATATATGGATGAAACCAAATATTTTCTTCACATGTTTGGAGACATAAATGTTCATATATGTTGCAGGCATATATTGTGTTCTCAGATAAGTCAAATATATGTATAGATATATGTCATGCTATTTAAAATATAAGTACATATATGGCCATATATTACATTTTTGTATGGGGTGCGCACTACAAAGCCTGTTAAACAGCGCCTGATTACTGAACTAAGTTATCTTTTGCGCTAATACTGTCAAAACACAAGGTTTACATATAGACTCAGTTGGTTATGTCTAAAATTAAAGTAAACAGTTGAGAGAAAAACGGATGCGTGCCTGTATATTAGATGCGTGCAAGTCTTAAAGGGACAGATCTAAACATGCTGCCGACTGTAATTAAAGAGATAGTTCACCCTAAAATTACATTTCTGTCATTATTTACTCACTCAAATGTTGTCCCAAACCTGTATTAATTTCTTTCTTGTGCTGAACACTAAAGAAGATATTTTGAAGAACGTGGGTAACCAAACAGTTGCTGGTCCACATTGAATTTGATAGAAGGAAAAAAATACTATGGAAGTCACTGTGGACCAGCAACTGTTTGGTTTTCCACGTTCTTCAAAATAGCATTTATTTTCAGCAGAAGAAACTCATTCAGGTTTAAAACTAATTTTGAGTGAGTAAATGATGGTATAAAAATAAAACACCATACCAGAATTGACAGACAGATGACAGATTTTGTATTATTTAATGTTAAAGCAACAAAACGCAAAGAGAAAAAAAAAAAATAATACAGTTTCTTTAATAGGAAGTGTTTTATTTTTATATTTGTTCATTCAATTTCTTGAATGCTCCTGCTAAATACGCCTATTGTACCTGAAAATAAAGCACTGTTTGTTTTATTTGTATAGTATGTGTATTTGTAATGTGTATCTTTGTTCTTATTTTAATAACAAAGATAAAATAATGACAAAGATTTTTATCTTCGCCCACTTTGGCCTAAATATCCACCATTCTTTTTTATATTATGTTACCTTGAAAGGCTTTGTCTTTATAATAGGGAAATTATTTAGGCTGCACTGCTCAGACAAAATAGTAAAACCAACATGACAAAGAATCGTAATAAAATCGTGAAATCATGATATTCCTAGAAAAAAGAATTGTGATATGATATTTTTGCCATATCGCCCACCCCTAAGTGCAATGAATACTTTCAAAAGGCAAATATCCCAGGATATTTCTTAAAGTTCAGGTCTGCCTTAAAATGATCCCGTCCAATCCAGTTTTAGTGACGCCATGCCATTTTCTGAGACAAGCTTTTGCTTATTTCCTTTAATAGATAATGTACAGTCATACAACTTCTTTAACAGCTTTTCACCCAATTAATAATTAGTTGAAATTGTTTTAAAATCTTATCTGTATATTGTCTTATAAATCCATTCCAGTTTACAAAACAATCATCCTGGCAACAAGATGAACACTACAACAATTTTACAGCGGCCATTTTCAACACAGTCAATAAGATGCAAGATGGCAATAAATATTTTTCTTCAAACAGGAGTGTTCAGTCCTGCTCCTGCAGAATCACCATCCTAAAGACTTCAGCTCCAACACGCCTGCCTGGAATCTAATAATAAATATTTCATAACATAAAACAAATAATCAAAGACACAATGTGACGATTCAGGAGCAAAAATGGACACCCCAGCTTTAAATGATAATCATTAGTTATGAATGTTTCGCACTGTTAAACCTGGGTCGTCCAAAAAAAAAAAAAACATTTAAAAAAATCCTAGGACTGTATGAGAGGTAAAATACTCTTCTCACAGATCCATTGATAAGCATCATTACATTTAACATCATGCCACCCTAAAACACCAGGGATCTTTTTTAAATAAGTCACAGCACAGTTCTCTAAACGTCCTCCTTTTGGCTCTTTTATTTCTCCAATGGATGCCCAGAACCTGCAACAACAGATCAGCATTAGATGTTCAGTGCTGCTTTCTGTGTGATATGATGCCGACTGTAAGAATCATTCATTACATAATAATCAGTTCAGTTCAGTGATTTCTCACCCAGAGGTCATTGTGCTGCCATCAACCCATCTCCATCTGCCCTCTTCATCAACATCAGTCACACCAATCCAGAATTCTCTTTTATCAGTAATTTTCATAACAAAATCCTAAACAGTTAAACCAATTACATGTTTATATCATAAATCGACAATACACATTTCATCTGAACATCTCTGACTTAGCAAATAAACACCACAAACACAGAGAGTATCTTTCACTCACTTGTTCCTCTCTGTTGTTTATGATGATCAGATCTGCTCTTCTCTCTGTACAGTATCTTCTGCTATCATTCCAGCTCTTTGTCTCATTGGACATGTAGTAAAAACTGAATTGATAGTAAATCCATTCATCTGTAAAAACAAGGTCAAGCATTTATTGCCATTTACTCTTACCCACCTGTATCGTCTAGTAGATAGTTTACTCAGTGACTGTACTGTATAGTGTACATCAGGCCTGGATTGGCTAATCGGGAGCACCGAGAGAATTCCCGGTGGGCCGGTCTGTTTTTTTGGCCGCGAGGGCCTGTGTTTTCATGCCACTGGGTTGAGCTATGCTGTTCCTAGGCTGCAGCCCCACTCTTTTTATTTATTATTTTCTCGCAGCCCATATTATTATTTTCACCAGACCATATCAGTAACAAATTCTCAATTGATAACTAATCATTCTTTTTGCACAAATCATTGTTTTATTTGTGAACGTAGGTATTTGATGAAAGCTTTAAGACCAAGCGGAATCCTCTGCCGGCTGCTCAAGCTTCACAGCGAGCAGGACTCACTCTAACTGCACCCTTAAAGGGATAGTTCACCCAAAAATGAAAATTCTGTCATCATTTACTCACCCTCAAGTAGTTCCAAACCTGTATGAATTTCTTTGTTCTGCCCACACACAAAGGAAGATATTTTGAAGAAAGTTTGTAACCAGGCTTTTTTGGGGCACCATTGACCTCCATAGTAGGAAAAAAAATACAATGGAAGTCAATGATGCCCCAGAACTGCTCTGTTTGTCACATTCTTCAGAATATCTTCCTTTGTGTTCGGCAGAACAAAGACATTCATACAGGTTTGGAACTACTTGAGGGTGAGTAAATGATGACAGAATTTTCATTTTTGGGTGAACTATCCCTTTAAGGTCATTGCACACTGAGTCTGATATTTTCGTGTGCATTTTTTCTGGGTTTTTGTATTCGTCATACTTTCCTATCAAAATGCATGCTACGGATGCGAAAATGCAGAAAATCGAACCTGATCCGAATTTTTAATGAAAGTTTCAGAGGCCGTGTGTAAACGTGATTTGACATAATGTGAGGTCGTATTTATTTTTTAACGTGCGAAAATTTCGGAATCAGTGTGCAATGGCCTTTAATCGTACGCTTTATTATTTTACAAAATCAGTTTGAGCGAATGCAAACAACTTATTGATCATGAGCCCAACACCCAGCACGGCAGGAAAACATTTAATCTACCTGAGGGAAGATGTATTTAATTGTAAGTTAATGCTGTTAAATAGAGAGGGAAAAAATGCATTACAAAAAATAAAAAATACTTCTAGCGTAGGCTATTCTCAAACTTGGACCTCATTATTGAAGTACAAGTTTTCTTTAATTGAAAAATATGCATTTTCATTCATTCAAAGTAGTTGCAATAGTATTTTAGTTCAAAACTTTCAGTGCCATTGTTTTTAAAATGCTTGATTGACTGACGTTTCATAGACCTTTCAGTTGTTACACTTTCAAACTTCATGCCATTTGTAATTTCACAGTATTTTCACCTCCTAAATTACACGTCTGAAGTCACAATTCTATAATGGTACAATTTACTCAGGCCAATTACATTTTTTGTATGACATTAAAATTATTTTTAGAATAATTGTACATAAATAGGTTAAGCAAAGCAATTGTGATTATTTCTGAGAACATTTTAACTGCAGGCAGACTTAGGCCTACATTATGGTACAGTACAAATATTTGAAACGTCCCTTATTTTCTTAAATAATAAACACTTATTGGCCCGTTTTCACAGACAGGGTTTAGCTTAAGCCAGGATTAAGTCATAGTTCAATTCGGATTTTAAAGTAATTTTTATAGACATGCCTTAGAAAAAACATTACTAGTGTGCATCTTAAGACAAAACAAGGGCACTGACATATTTCAAGATCAATCAGTGCAAGTTTCTTTCAGTTAAAACAGCTCAGACTTACATTTTAGTGTGGGACTAGGCTTAAACCTTATCTGTGAAACCGGGGGATTTCTACAAGAATAAACACTATTTTCTTAAAGAATAAGAAAAAGAATCACAATTTTCCCTTATTTTCCATTTCTGAAGTTAATTGGCAATGATGACGTAATTATCTTTTGACTCCCCTGACAACGAAACCTTGCTAAAAAAAAAGAATGAAGTCATTGTTGGAGATATGTGTGTAAAAATATTAGATAAAAAATGTATAATAGAAAGTGCAAAGGAGGCACTGAAAAGGCCAGTACAAAAAAACAAAAAGTGGGCAGGTCTAAGGCATGAACCTCCAGGGCTGAAAATGAGTCCCACTCCGGCCCTGGTGTACACTAAAAGTTACTGAGACCACAACCCAAGTATATAGAATGAATAAACTTACCGTCTTTACCAAGAATTGGAAGCTGATTTATTAGCTGGTCTCTCTTGTTCAACAGATTTGCATGTTTATCTCTTTCTTCTGTGAGGTTGGTGATGTTGGTTCGTAGATTGTCTCTTTCTTCTGTGAGGTTGGTGATGTTGGTTAGTAGCTGGTGTGTCTCTTGTGTGTAGTTTGTGTTGTTTGTATGGATGTAGACACACAGCACTATGACTGCAGTCAGCAGAAGAACACACAGCAGAACCAAACACACTACAGCTGATCTGTATCTTCTGATCCTCTCTGAATCACTTCCTGATGATGACAGACATGAAGAAAGTTTTTTAATTTCTACATACAATATTGAAAGTGTAGTTGTATTTGTACCTGTGTGTTGAGTTTGTTTTCTCTTGTCTGTCCTTATCCCGTGTTCCATCAGTGTCTGTATTGCCATACACAGGTTGAGATGTTTTTGTTCGCTCAGTTATGTAAATGGTGGAAGCTGTCTTTGTGTGTTTCTACTTTGGCTCTCTGCTTTCTGAGATCTCAGTAGGGAAGGCCAATGCGGGGCAAAGTATGTCGAAGTACAAGAGCATATGACATCCTATTGGTTTCATACCAAGTAACGTGTATGATTATGTTTATGTGTCGTGGCCATTATATGATTAAATATAGCAGCCAGGTTCAAATTAGCACTTGAGAGAAAAGTCACTTGACTTATTCCAATGAACTTAATAATTTAACTTAATAGGTGCTCAACATCTGTGTTCTTTATTTGAATGTTTGTTTATAATGGCTGCTTCTTTCAAATGCTATTTCCAGAGTCGCTGAGAATAGTAGAACGAAACTGTTCTGAGGTCAGTGCTGTCTGATCTGCATCTGTGGCTCAATGTGTCGATAAATAGCAAACAATGGACTGTAGGGTTTTAATCTTTGTATCTTCAGCAACTGAATCTGATCTCTGTGAATTTTCAGAAGCCAGAGCAATGCAACTTCTCACACTCTGTGGCATTAGTTCATTGACCAACTTCCTGATTATGACAGAGAGGGTAGTAAATGAGCTTTCATTCTGTTGTTCTTTCTCATACAGTTCTCACGCAGTTATGAGGAAAATATATATCGTGATATAGCACCTTATACCATGACTTCCATGATTTTAACACAACATTCAAAATTTTAATATTTGTTTTCAATAAACACTTTTCCTTATATACCATTACATTATTTTCATAGATGAAATGTATAACTATGCAAAATATAAACTGAAATAAGTTATATGTGTTCAGAATATGTGTTCAGCTTTATACAAACCCATGCATTAACTCTACAAAGAGAAATAAACTGATTTGGTGTTTTAATGAAGCTACTACATGTGAAAATGTAGTGCAGTTTTGTCTTGATTGCTATATAGTTTTTATATGTACAGGTATCACATGGTCCATGTATATATTGCAGTATATTGAAAAATATTAGCACTAGTTTCCAGTAATATGGAAATGTATTATTTAATACATCACGTTATATTTTCTAGTATATTCCCAAATATTTTAGTTTTGTAAGGGCGCTTCAGATGTGTTTAAGGTTGTCAGCAGGCCTATACAGTTCAGTTATAAATATGTAATTCATTCTAGATATCAGATTTATGGCCTTACTGAGTGTGTTCATTCATGAGGAACACTCAAGTTTGTGACATACACAAAAAATTAGTTATTGTCTGTAACTTTAACTTTAAAATCCTATAATAGTATCAGAAGAACACACAGCACCACCAAACACAATAAAAAATAGAAATATAAACTTTAGTTTAGTCTGGCCCCTCGACTGAGCCTGGTTTCTCCCAAGTTTTTTTCTCCATTCTGTCACAGAGGGGGTTTTGGTTCCTTGCCGCTGTCGCCTCTGGCTTGCTCAGTTGGGTACACTTAATTTCTAGCGATTATCGCTGATTTGATTGCACAGATACTATTTAAACTAAACTGAGCTAGACAATGACATCTCTGAATTCAATAATGAAATGCCTTTAACTGAAAATTGAGTGTTTAATCTTATCATTATACATTACTGACACTCTATCCTCCAATTTGATACTGTTAAGTGCTTTGACACAATCTGTATTGTTAAAAGCGCTATATAAATAAAAGTGTGTGAAGATCAGAAGCTCCAGAGTCAAGTCAATCACTTCCTGGACACCACAGACATGATGTTAAATGACTGAACATGTGGAAACTGGAACATTTACACAAAGAAATGAATGTGATTACCTGTACGCTGAAGTGGTTGATGTATCTTTGTCTCTGTCCTGAAGTCATGATCTCTCACATGATCTGCACTCTCATAGATAACCACTGTCATCTCCATTCTCTCTCTCTTCATTCCTTCAGTCTCTGTCCCGAAGGCATCGTCATAAATATCATCAGACATTTTTGCTCTTTAACCGTCTAACATTAAACTATTTAGTTCCTTGTTCCTGTATAGATGTGTTTAAGTAGTCAGTGCTTGTCTTCTTTTAACACCAGCAGGAAACAAAGTTGTGGTCAATGTGTGAAAATAAACTAAACTGTGTCATCAGACACTAAAGTTTCCCAGACAGCAACATAGTTTTGGCCCAGATCCAGGATCTGGGCCGACACTGCTTGCTGTCTGGGTTAGAACCATCCATAAAGTAAATCTATAAGCATGTATAAATATTGTTGGAAATTACCGTGGTTTTCCTTGGTGTGACTTCTCACATTTTGCAGAAAATGCAAAGGGAGAGTACAGTAACTTCAAAATAGGGGTAAAAATCAAGTGTGTGCTCACAATTTTTTAATGTAGATCATTTTCATTACTAAAACATCTAACTGCCAAATTTCCAGTGTCCTACCTATAATTAATTTGGCTGGACAAATAAAAAACTTTAAAGTCATTTTATCAGTTTCACACTCTAACGAGTTAAGTTATTTTGCCTTTGTAGGGCAGTATGATATTTGGGGTAAAAAGCGCCCCTGCTGTTGGGGCTAAAGGCGCACAGTAATTAACATGATAATTAATAGATGGCTGACTTTTCCATTTGTTGACATGACATGGTTAGATTCAGATGGTAAATATCATATTATGTTCGGTGTCCATATTAGAGATAAGCATCATGTTTAGAATGAAACCATCATGTTTAAAAACATGATATTAATCATATAATAAAATAACATTTGTTGTTACTGTAAATATATATTCAATTATTATTGGATCTCCTTCAATACTTTCAGAATCTTTACTTATTAAAATTAATTCTGTCAGGGCCACTATCCTCAAATTGATAGATACTTAGCATAAAGTTTGGTTTGGCGGTATGGTTCTGTTCTGTGCAAACAGAACAAAGCAGATATCATTAATGTACTTAATGATATTTAAGTGTAACATTATTCAAGAAAAGGAGTCTAATTCAGCAAGGAATATCAGAAAGCCAAGTCCTGACTGTGCAGAAGGAGGAGTTGGGGATGGAGGAGGGTGAATTGCTCCTGAGCAAGTGGAAAAAGCTGCTGATTAATATTGAATAGAGTACAGGAATGTCGCGATAGGTGTCGTATTCCTATCGGTAGATGTCAGACCTAACGCTTAATTTTGTTTCTGTATTTTAAAATATATATTTTTTATATTAACATTTTAATGACAGTATATTTATTGAACAAAAATTAATTCTTTTATTTTTCAAAGTAAACAGAAAATAGTACAAGCTTTGCTAAAGTGATTGTTTTGAACAAGTATTAAACTAATATGCTATTATGTAAAACTATTATGCAAAAATCACTTTTATAAAATGCTTGAACAGTTGTGTGGCTGCAGTGTGTGAAAACAACCAGCCTATAATGTTAAAAATCCACCAACTCATTTTTTTTTTTTTTAATAAAACCAATAAATCATGAACAGACTCTCCAAAAGCCATTTGAGATTCTCCCTCTGTTCACGTCACTGAGGGGAAAAAGTCCCGCCCACTTGTGACACTGTCCTATAAGCATAGACACAGCCCTGAGTGAGAAGCTGCGGTCCACCTCCGCCATTACTGATTACTTGCTGTAGCTGCTGGAGATATACAATATCAGCACCAAAGAGGCGTTTCAAGTGTTGTGTTTTGGGATGCACTAATGAACATAGGAGTCTCCATAATCTCCCCTCATCTTAGCCGAGTACACTGTGGTTAAATGTCATTTTCGAAGGAAATGTAAAACGTAAAAATAAAACGTGAACTCGCGATGCCTTGAAAGTGGACAAAACCGGCTTTTTTGACAAAACGTGTTTAGGGTTTAGATTGCGCTATATGTGGAGAATAATGTACGGCACTCAGCTCATTGTTTTTGAAAGTGGCGTTTATATACATCTGTACCTGACCCAAATCAACCCAAGTCACTTCTTACCCAAACCAACGTGTGTAATATATACAACAGTTCTTTCTGGTCCTTGAATATGATTGGCTGATAAGAGTGTTGATATTAGAGTCCAACAGGGCATGGGCGTAACCACCATATACTTTGGGGGAATACCAATCTGTCCCCCCCAATAATAGGCCTATTATATTGTAATATGTGACATATGATATGCCCTCCTTTTATGAACCCTGGTTGTAGTCTAGTGGATCTGTTGTTATTTCTGATTTACTTTAAATTTAGGAAAAACAAGGGAAACAAAACTGTGTGACCACCCCCCCTCGATTGTACACTTGGTTGAGCCCATAAACGCCGGCTTGCGGCATCGTTTGAAAAAACCGCTCAGTCCGACTGTCACTGGTGCTTAAATGAAATGAAGGTAGGAGCTAAAAGAAAGAAGCAGGACAAACAGGCGGACATTCGCCTTTTTTTTTCAGACGGTATAAGCAAGTAGACACCTAAAAAGTAGTGCCATGGTCAAAAATACTGCGGCAATTTTTGAATAAATGTGAAAAAATATCACGTTTAAATGGCTCAGTATTGTAGCTAGGTAGCTAGCATGATACCCTGAAAATAGGCTGAATAATGAACTGCTGGAGTCACAGACCAAGGAGTTCCCGCACTTCCCACTCGATTGATAAGCCTCTATTCATTCGTTGATGGCCTGGCCTGTTTGTTTGTTCACATTTGGACCCCCCCCAATATCTATACCATGGTTACGCCCTTGCAACAGGGGCCTGTACCATGAAGCTGGTTTAGCTGGCTAGCTAGGTAAGTTTCAGTTTAGTTTGCGCCAACTCTGGTTTTAAGTACCATGAAAGTGGTTTGGCTTTTAGCAGTGTTCATCGCCATAGTAACTTACGCTCCACAGCTAACCTGCAGGTTATGTTCTGGTTTAGAGATCTCAAACCGAAATTTGACCAATCAGCTTCAAGCAAAGTGACACATCTCTGACGCAATAAAGCCACTCCTCCAGTTTCTCTTACTCCAAATTAAAGGACGCTACATAGTAAAACACTTAAAAAAATAAAATCATCTGATTTTTAGAGATGATTATTTTGTATTATTTATATAATTAATATACCCTTAATCCATTACATAAGCCAGCTTAGTTTAATAGTAATTATTAAGGTTTTATTTTAAATCAATATAAACATATAGATAATATGCAATATAAATAAGTTTTAGAATCAATAGCTGTAAACATGACTACATATGAGTTTAGATTTTTAAGTGTTGTTATATCTATAAATATTATAAACTTTACAACTTTTACTTGCACTTATTTCACCGTTTGTAACACTCCACTTGCTGAAGTTGCCGTATTGGACATAACAAGCTTGCTTGGTGTAACGAAGCCGACGAGACGAGAGGCGAGCGGATCCAAGTGCAATGCTTTTATTAATAAACGTGGTCGAAATACAGGCAAGGGTCAAACAGTGGCAAACAGGTATATCATAGGCAAGGCAAAGAGTCATCCAAAATGGGCCTGGGTCAGTAGACAGCGAACAGTATCTAAAGGGGCTAGACAAGAGAGGTAAATCCAAAACGAAAGCAATAGTCCAGGCAGGGGAAAACACAAACCGAAACAGGCAAGACTAGGAAAACTAACAGGGGCTCTGTAGAGTAACTAAAGCTAGGGCAGCGATAAATGCATACAATACTCAGCAGAAGGCAAGAGGAAGTCCATGGTTTATGTAAGGGGTGAAATGGGAATCAGCTGTGTGATCAGACTCGGGTGTAAGCGTGTGATTGGCTGCAGCTGAGTGTAATGAATGCGATGGATTGTGGGAACTGAAGTTCAGTGTGAGTGTAACGATCTGTGCAGTGTAAGAGTCCATGTGGTGAGCGAGTGACCTCTGGTGGAGGGTTAATGGAAGTTCGTAAACCAGATTCGTGACACTTGGTAGCGATAGAGGCTATTTACACTAAGTGAAAATAGCAGTATTTTTTAGTGATATGCTATTTACACAGTGCAAATAGCTTTAGATTCTATTTATACTATGTTAAAATAGCAGAATATTCTGCTAATTACTTATTGCAAATATTGGCAATTATCTGCACCTCAGCATTGTAATACATTATAAAACAGTATGCAATGATAACTTATACAATTTTTTATTTTAATTCAAATTATTAAATGGATGCCACCTTATTGGGACAAAAGCCCTCCCTACACCTACCCTAACCCTACCCGATACTTTATTTTCAATGTTTTGATTATTGCCTTCATTTTTATTAAAAATAAATGTTTTTCTGATGTGATTTGAAATTTGAAAAGGGAGAAAAAAGTTCACCAAAAGGCAAATTCGAACCCTGGTCGATTGTGTCAAAAGGAATAGGACACATGTTTTTCCATCTGCGCCACTGATCCTGACGACTGATGACCGTCTTTTGTAATGTTGACTAGCCCAATCACACGTTTGTGGGTGGAGTTAGTGTAAATAGAGCTTGGCAACTGACGTCACTGCGCAGTGCATTCTGGGACGTAAACAAGAGGGTGCCGCCATATTGTGTGGCCACATCGGGCGAGACTTAAAACAACCAGTTACTACTCGAAAAACAATGTTGAAAAGTCGATTAAAAGAACGAAATGTACTATACAGAGACAAACTTCTACCGACACAAGAAAACGGTAACGTAGACTAACCATGTTCCGTACACAACGATGTTCCGTACAGATTACCTTGTACCGCCAATCACTGAATAAATACTTCCGGGTCATACATAAAATATATATCTGTGTCATCTTTATTTCTCCCTCTTTCACCCCTGATCACGACAGAGACCCTCCCACCATTTGTTTCAATGAGATTTCAGTAAGTTTGCTAGGTGCGCCCACTGCGCTTGAAAATGGACGGTGGGCAAGCTAAACGCGAGACTGCCGCTTGGGTGGGGAGACAGCTAGAGCAGCGAAAATGTTCATTTCGATTTAAATTATGCTTCTCACAGTACTACAGGCTTTATGAAAGGAATATTATGTTATCACAAATTGTTAAATAAATTACCTTTTGTTGAATAAATGATTTGAAATGGGAATATTTAAACGTCAATTGTGGGCGATGACCACTTGGCGCCACTCTCCGCCTGAGACGTGCAGCAGGCGCTGTTTGCTCATCATCCTGCGCGCAGTGATGATGTTTATATTCATAAAGGATCAATTAAGTTAGCATTAACTTACATTCACTTAATTAAACATTTTTAATTGTCAGCTAAAACTCAATTGATAGTGTTATTTCATTGCCAAGTTATTTAACTTAACATTAACAAAGTTAAACACAATGATAGGATATTCAGACATTTAAGTTATTTAATAAGATTTCATACGTTACATCAAGTTAACTAATATAATTACAAGAATATAAACAATATAAACAATTAAAAGGTTAAATTAACATTAAGTTACATGATTAACATAACATCATATTTCAAAGGAAAGGCAGTAAAGAAAGATGTCAGGAAAGAAAAAACAGTACTCAAAGGAGAAGTTACAGGAGGCAGTTGAGGAAGTAAAGGCAGGAGCAAGTTTAAGGGCAACAGCAAAAAAATTTGGCATTCCCCACACCACTCTACAGGACTATAAAAAAAATAAATATGTCCACAACCCTCATCCTAATTCGGCCCTGACACCTGGAGAGGAAGAGGCTCTCCTTTCCTTTATATTCTGGATGGCGGACCATGGCTTCCCAGTGACAAGATCCCTTGTCAAGGTGCTGGCTACTGGGATCATAAAGGAGAGTGGCAGAACAGAGTCCACCACTGTAAACCTGGAGAAGGGGCCAAGTGATGTGTGGTGGTCCAGGTTTAAGGCCCGCCATCCAGAATTGGCCTCAAGGACGGCAGATTCACTGGACAGAGCCAGAGTCCATGGTGCTACACCAGAAGCCATTGAAGGGTTCTTCAAGTTGTATGAGGCCCTTTATGTGAAGCATAGTTTGGAGGACAAGCCGCATCTCATCTACAATTGCGATGAGACCGGCTTTGGAGACAAGCCTCGGTCCAGGGAAAAGGTCCTGTGCCAGACTGGGAGGAAACATGTCTACCAGCAGCAGCAGACGACCAGGGAGCACATCACGGTCCACTGCTGTGTGAATGCAGCCGGGAACAGCATTCCACCCTTCATCATTTACCCCGGCTGCCTCCCAAGTAACGCCTATAGGCTGGATGGGCCCCCCAACGCCCTCTATGGCATCCAGGAGAAGGGTTACATGGACTCGGAGCTCTTCCTGAAATGGCTCCACCATTTTATTAGATATGCTCCTAAGGAGAGACCACTAATATTAATCATGGACCAACACGAGACACATGTCTCAAGAGACGTAATCATGTTCTGCAGAGAAAATAAAGTTGAAATTCTCTGCCTACCTGCCCACACCACACACATTCTACAGCCCCTGGATATCGCGGTTTTCAACCCACTGAAAACTGCTTTCTCCACCATGGCCTCCAGGATGGGTCTGGTGCGAGGGGACATTGTTGTGGGGAAGAAGCAGTTTTCAGTTCTCCTCAAACATGTCTATCCAACTGCTGTCACAGCCCAAAATGTCAAGGCTGGGTTCCGCAAGGCTGGCATCGTTCCTCTGTCCAGGGCTGCTGTGGACACAACCCAGGTAATTTTAACATTAATACAATAATTCATCCTCTAAGCTACTTGCATTTCTTTTCAAGTGTGTTAATGAGTTTTACATACGTTTTATTTTCTTAGGTGGTGAGAGTGTTCCCATCTGCAGATGGAAGTGACACCACACCATCCATCGCTCCCGCCACTCCATCAGACACACCATCTATCGCTCCCGCCACTCAATCCAGCACTCAACCTACTGACACATCATCCATCACTCAAACACCTTGCCCCACCTGCAACATTAATAAAGTGGCCCACAAAAATTATCTGGTAACAGCAGGTGTAATTCCAGAGAGTCTGGCTAACATCCTCATAAGTCCAGCCCTGGAGAGGAAGGAGAAGGTGAGGCGTCGCATTCTGTTGCCAGCCCGTGTCATCACCAGCGACGAGTACTTCGACCTGCTGGTAGAAAAAGAAACTGAGGAGAAAGAGAAGGAAGAAACGAAGAGAAAGCGCAAGGAAGAGATGGCAAAGAAGAAGGAGGAAAAAAGACAAGCCCAGGAGGCCAAAAGGCAAAAGAAGCAGGCACCTCCTCCGACTGAAGATGGAGAACACTGCGCTCTCTGCCGTAGAGTGGTCCCACCTGGCTCAGCAGATGAGGCCATTGATGAATGGGTCCAGTGTGACCTGTGCCATTTGTGGTTCCACCTGGAATGCGCAGAGGTGTAGGAAGTGCCAAACACTGACTGGCTTTGCCATAAATGTTGTCTGTCCACATAAACACACACACACACAATGTAAATAGTGCACACAGAAAATGAATGTTAACTTCTAGTTATGGTATTTTTTTTAATCAGTTTAGTGTTGAATGTAAATAGTTGTAAACACACACACACACACACGCGCATCCTGATCATTTATGTTTTTAAATCACATTGGTTAATCATTAAATATTTAGAATCAGTTCAAATTGTTTGCTCTTCTTTGTCTTCAGTTTCACATGGTTCATCCTTAACCATAATCAATATCACGACACAATAAGGCCTAGCTCACATGGTCCTCTAGCTTATTAAAGTAATTTAAAGTAAATTTTAAACAAATAAAAAGGTACTCACCCTTCTTATTCGTTGAAATGTTGTTTTCTTCAGTTAAAATAAATAAATAGCTCTCAGTTGACCCGTTAAATGTCCATTTTCGTCGTTGAAATCAAAGTATGCGCTCTGTACGGAACATCATTAACGCTTATCATCTTTTTCCCACTTTTCTCAAAAACTATTGGTCCAAAAGACATCAATCAAAGTGTGGACTGTGCAATGGGTATTCCCCCAGAGAAAGATCACACAAACATGCTTGTCTGGCTTACAACAGCGGAGGAGTGGTCGCTGGCGTGCGGTGAAGGGCGAAAAGTGTACGGAACATGGTTAGTCTACGTTACCTGGAAAAGATGGCATTGATCGGAAATCTGGATCCATATGAGGTGCCTGCAAGAGAATGTACTCGAGACCCCGACGATTTACCTCCTCTGACATTTCCAGATATTTTTGTATATTTAGTCTGTGCCCAGACAGCACACGTACGTCTGGCCGACGTCGGCCCGATGTACAAAATTTCGTCGGCACGATGTCGCTCAGGGATCGTTTGCTAATCGGCAATACGTCGCCGCGACGTCGGCCTCTGATCGGATATGCCCTCCGGCCGATGTTGGGACGACGCAGCTGTAAATCCCGGCCGCTCTGCGTGGACGCGGTTCACCGGCGTTTTGCTCATCGTTACGGACCACCTGCAGCTGCCGCCGCTGGTTTATAATAAAACAATACACACCACTCTCAAGAACAGCTGCAACTTTATTAATATTTTCATTTAACACATTACACATACAAATAAATTTACATTTACCAGATGTTTTGATCAAAAGCGGATAATTCACGATTATTTGTAGTCTTTTGAAAATTAACCATGATTTTACCACAGCATTTGCAGTAAAACCATAGTAAACTCAAAATCTACCATAGTTTTACTACAGTAACCATGGTTTAACTATGACTGTTGCAGTAAAACCATAGTTACAACATTTACCATAATTTCAAAAACTATGGTCATAGTCATAGTTACCAGTTTTACTGAAGTATTACTACAATGTTACTATAGAATATGACATCGAAGCATGGTTTCAATAAAAATAAAAAAAAAACACATGGTTAATATAATCATGCTTGCTAGTTTTACTATAGTAAAACCATGGTTAAATATTGTATAAGTATAGCACTTTTCACAATACTTATCATTTCAAAGTAGGTTTACAGAATATGCATATTTCAAGGTTACAATTTAAAAACATCCTTTAATCAGCCAGAGGTGACTGAGACTCACTGGGGAAGACCATCTTCTGGCAACAAAATAATGTCCATATGACAGTAGTTCATAAAACAAGTCATGTGTTCTGTGCTGTCAGCATCGAAGGCTATCTTCATGGCAAAAACTGAGTTACAATAATACAACAGTTGCATAAACACAAATTAAAAACCAGGCAAACAATAAATAAGCAGTTAAAAATTTTAAATAGCATGATAAAAATTCTAAAATATTTTTATTTAAAGTCTCTATTTTGTGTTCAGTTAAACATTATCCTTCAACATTATTAAAGGGTAAGTTCAACAATTTTCAGTCCATTTTGTATTGTTACAATGTTGGTAACATATGTAAAAGAACAATGTTTATTCTTTCTCCAAGATACCCAGTGTATTTGTCAGCAAAACTGATGCAAAACAGCATTTTTTCATTTAGATGCTGCAGAAGTGTTTGTGTCATTTTGTCAAAACTCATTTCATTTTGCGTCATCTTGCGAAGTGCTGCTTACAAATAAAAGGGGACAAATAGGGTCCATATAACTCAGAGAAAGAGTAAATATTGTTCATTTACAGATATTACAGACGTTGCAATAATACAATAGCGGGTTGAAAATTGTCAAACTTACCCTTATAGGCAATATAAGGATAATATTTGTTTTGTGTGTCCAGTGTTTTGTGTGTCCATGTACAGTAGCCGTCATCTGTAGTCTTTGTGAGCGTTGGCATCTTCACAAGTGAGTTTGGATCCAAACTGGAGCTGGCTTCATCTCTAGTAACATCGGGATGGGCATCCTAAGATAGAAACAGGAAATCAAAAGAAGAAAGTTTAGCATAGCTGCTGTTCATATTATTCAGACATATAACTGGAGTGCAAGGTTATCAGATGTGTTGTGTGAATACTTGGCTAAAACTACACATGCCACAGTATATTTAAGTGGGTGGAACATCATATTTGTAATTTACACTACTGTTAAATGTTTGGGGTCAGTAAGATTTTTTTACGTCTTTGAGAGAAGTCTCTTCTGCTCACAAAGGCTGCATTTATTTGATCAAAATGAAGTAAAAACTATTTAACAACAGTTTTCTGCATATTATGCAATGTAATTTATTTCTGTGATCAAAGCAGAACATTCATTACTCCAGTCTTCAGTGTCACATGATCCTTCAGAAATCATTCTGATACGCTGATTTGCTGCTCAAGAAACATTTCTTATTATTAGCAATGTCAAATGCTGTACTGTTTTAAAACTTTATTCACCAAAGAATCCTGGAAAAATGAAGCAGCACAGCTGTTTTCAACGCTGATAAGAATCAGAAAATTAAAATGATTTCTGAAGGATCATGTGACACAAAATTCAGCTTTATCATCACAGGAATAAATTACCTCTCCAAATATATTCAAATAGAAAACAGTTATTTTAAATTGTAGTAAATTGTAATAATTTCATACATTAAACTGTGGTTGGCATAAGAGACTTTCAAAAACATAAAAAAACAAAATAATCATACCAACCCAAACTTATGAAACAGTGTGTATGTTCGAGACTTTACTTACTAATCCTGCGGTTTATAGCATCTTGTTGATGTTGTCTTACAGGAGTTCACACTGACTCTGCTGGGTGCAGCAGGCCATCAGCACTGAAGAATCTAGGATCAAAACAAGCAATCTGACACAGAGCAAACAATATTTAGTTTGCAACTCCAGATTTATTAGAAGGAAGCGAGCTAGAGCAGCATTAAAATGCAGATAAAAGAAAGAATAATATATATAGCAATATAATAACATATACATATATAACTAATACTACTAATAATATAATCTTAAGATAACAGAATCTATGTTTTTAGTTTTAGGTCGAGTGTCACTTCTGTTCAGATAAAATCTTACTAAACAAGTCTCTAGTTTTGTGTTCAGTTAAACATTATCCTTCAACATTATTAAAGGGTAAGTATTGTTACAATGTTGGTAACATGTAAAAGAACAATGCTTATTCTTTCTCCGAGATACCCAGTTACAAGCATTAGTGACAGAATCATCAGCCAATCAAATTTTGAAGTTCAATGACAGCCCGCCCTCTGGGTCTAGTGACGTGCCCAGTGCTACCCCCAGCATTATACCGCCCTTTTAGTCAGGGATTTCCAAGGTACGAAAGTGAAATTCAATGAAAAGAAAATGACAGCTGCAGTCATCGGCGCCTACACCAGATCTTGTTGCCTAGCTACTAAAAACACCTTTTCAAGGCGCTCTTTTGAAGACAAACGAGAATGACTGAGAAAGGAAGACCTACACCCAAACTGAATTAGCTAACAAAGGCCAGCAAAGTTTTTATGCGCCATTTCAAAGATTGCAACTATGAGTGCTATGAGTGGCTAACAGCTAGCACTGAGCACAAGTTATTTTGTTGACGTGTTTACTTTTTAATCCAAGTAAAGAGGCATGGAATGATAGACCCAGGGACTTTATTTACACGTGACAGGTGAGTGCTTTATTATTTGATGAGTATTGTATCATGCACATTATTATGGAGGTGTACATGGTGCATTGATAATACTGTGGTGTGGTGTGTGGATGTCCAGCATTTGTACAGTTTTGCTGCTTTGGGCACGTTGTCATTTTAGAGTGACGTGAATGTGCATAGTGACTTGTGTATTGGCGGATTACTTTTACTGACCATGATGTAGGGAAATTTACTCTGCATTTAACCCACCCTAATCTAGCCTACTGTTGAAATTGTTGATCAGCAGTCACTGTTGTTGAGAGCCTGTGTGCGGCATAATATGTGCATTACGCATATGGCTACTTTAGCTGTAACAGAGATGTGTAAAATGTGTACATGTAGTTTACAGTTGCTTACTGAAGGCCCTGACTGAAACCCCACGGTACGCCACTGTCTGACAGTAGGTTCACTCCAACTCTGCTGGGTGCAGCAGGCCATCACCACTGAAGAATCTAGGAAAGAAACAAGCAATCTGTCACAGAGCCAACAATATTTAGTTTGCAACTCCAGGTTTATTAGAAGGAAACGAGCTAGAGCAGCAGTAAAATGCAAATAAAAGAAAGAATAATATATAACAATTATTAACAAATATATATACACACAACAAATTCTACTACTACTACTACTAATAACAACATAATCTTAATATAACAGAATCTATGTTTTTAGTTTTAGGTTGAGTGTCGCTTACGTTTTGATGTCAAGACCTTCTTAAAATTGGCTAAATATATTTTTAAAAATGCACATTGATATATTTCATGATCTATATTTCAGCTTCTTCAGTTCACCTGTATTTTTCTAAGTCAGTAGCTCCCTTCAGAAATCTTGGAGCTTCCCTTCTGTTATGTAGAGTTTCTTTCTGTCCTCCTGAAATCACAGAACAATTTTTATTAATATTTGTTTACCATGAAATATCAAAACTTGTTTTCAGTCGATTACACTCTCCATGTAAGTGATGTCATCGATTCAGTAAAGTCTTTTCCAACAACCCTTTGACAAATCGCCAGGAAAACCTTTACAGAGCTAACAAAATCTCTCATATGGGTAGCTGACATATCAATGTGTCCTATGGTGTGACAGCAAAAAAAAAAAAAAAAAAATTAAATTAAAAAAAACTAACATTGAAGATAAACCTCTCTCATGCTATTTGTAACTCTAAGAATGAAGATACATTTTTCTCAAGTTATTTGTAGACATTTTTGCTGTCACACCATAGGACACAGTCCAATTTTTATTTTATTCGAATATTTGATTAAAAGCCCAGGGTTTCATAAACACGAGCTCAATCTAGAGTTAGCCTACCTGAAAACTGCTAAGATGCTAACAGACTTTTTCGAAGACACTAAACCATTTCTATAAAATAAATATTTAATTGAAACATGTCAATAACAAGTAAAAACGTGTCAGGGACGTTTGTATGTAATATTTGTGTGATTAAATTTAGGGATTATACAGTATTTACCTGAAATCAGTGGAAACCGCAGCGAGAGACGGAGATTACTGTTCGCCAGTAGTTGTGTCAACGCCCCGTTTCCATGGCAACTCTGCTCCCCGCTCGCGCAGAGCTCAACGCGCACACAGCATTTACACAAATAAACATATAGGATTAAAATATTACATTAATAAATTACAGTCTCGTTCAATTAATATTCAATAATGAACTTAAAACTCAATTTGTAGTTCAAAAAGCAACAGCAACAATATCTCGCCGTATAGAGACGGATTCTTTCTGGCAGCCTGTAAAAGAGTGAAAAACACGGCGAAAAAGCAGTTAGGACTTCTCTTTAATAATCCGCTTTAACATTTCCCCTCAGAGAAATGTCTGGAAACGCATTAAGGCATAAATATTAATTTTAAAAATCGCTAGCGTGACCGTTAGCTAAACAAGTTAGTTGGAAATTAGCCACAGTCTCTTCACCTGTGCTGTAGCACACCAACTGTGCCTAACTAGTACCTTTTAAGTGTCACAGAGTTAACAAAGTAGTATTTGTTTGTAATTTAGCTGAAGTGAAATCTTACCTGAAAGCACAGATGTAGCCGGGATGAGTGTCTTCTCTCTGTGGGTTGCTAAGAGACGAATAACTGGGCTCGCCGCAAACAGAAAAGCGCGGCATCGGCCTGTGGTCGTGAACCGACTCAGAGCCGACGACTGATGAGCTGGAAAACAGAGCACTGACCGAATTATATCGACCTACGCCTGGCCGATGTTTATTAGATGTTTCAGGTAGTGAGGCCGACGTTTCGATATTGGGCCGACGTCGGCCAGACGTACGTGTGCTGTCTGGGTGGTGTGAGTGCTTATACCGAAGCTCAGTTTCGTAAATTTAAATCTATGGAACCCCACGTTCAGTGAAGTCTACAAACCGCCGAGTTGTGAAAACACCGTCGTTCGTACAGAGGTGTGTATCATCTTGCTTACCTACCTGTGATTAGTGAAACACATCTTTACACAATATTTAATCAGGAAAAAATATATATATATATGTATGTATGTGTATTAGTGATGCGCGGATGAGCTAAAACGTCACCCAAATCCGCAGCTTCAAATAATTATCCACCCGCCAACCGCCCGCACCTACATTTTTGTCTGATTTAGGGTGTATTCACACCAGGAAAGTCCGATAGTTCACTTGCTTTGGTCCGGACCAAATAGAAGTTTTTTTTTTTTTTTTTTTGGTGCGGTTCGCTTTCACACTGCCCTTTTTGCAAGTGAACTAGAAATTGTAAACAAAACCCCACGTGTGCTAAGGTCATCCTTTCATTGGACAGAAATTCTCAAGCAGGGAAAAACAGGAAGTGCAAAAACGGGCTTATCATGGAGATCGTAGTGCAATTTTTATTTTTACTGATTTGCTGTCATGAGATAACGCAATATGAAGAAACTTATGAGCATCATATATGTGACAATGTCATACAATGTTGTAATTACGACTTGCCAAAAATAAAATCTATAGATATGAAATACTCAAAGCATATCAAAATGTTAGTTTAAACATTTAACCTAGATAAATGTGCGCTAGGCGCATATCCAATCGTTTGTGCGGAGAGTGGAAGCTGAAGCGCGCTTCAGAACATCATACAAATAGGCCTACGCCGTAATTGTTGCTCATAAAGGTAATAATAATACATCGTTCGGAACTGTAAAGGGTATATTTTTATTTGTGTGCACTCACAATATCAAGAAAACATGCTTTTCTAAAATAAAGAAAACTATGCGCTTCCCATCAAAAATGAACCATAACTCAGTGAATGTTTTCCTTACAGACATGATGAATATAGGCTATCTTTAGAAAGCTTTGAATTTCTACAAAACGAAATAAATCATATTAAAAAAAAAACTCTTCTCATTATAATCCGTAAAGATGCATTTCTTTCTTAAGGCGCGTCCAATGAGGAGATGGCGAGTCAGGATTTTTAACTTCATCATTTTGACACTAACTCAGAAAACTCTAGTTTATTAATAAATAATTCAAATATCTCCTTACTATTTTCCCCAGACACATTCATTGTAACTTTTGCCGGGGGTTTGTGGCAAGCTTTAGCCTATTTAGTGCGCTCATGTCACGTTGCTGTGGGCGCTATTGTCACGAAAACTCATAATTTGAGGGGGCAGAGGAGAGGGGAAAGACGAGAGGAGATTGCATATTACGTTGGTCCGAATAACAAAGGATATTCTACCCGATAATCCTGTATAAAGTGAATCCGTCATCAGTGACTGATATTTTGCCAACAAGTATTAATGATATTTAGCACCGATTACCCTCTGCACGTTCACCCCATGTGCTCGTGTGTTAACTAGCACGATCGACATTCAACCCAGAGAAGGTGAATCGGATAGCACTCCGGGTGACCGGAAAAGCCCAGAGTTCCTCTATTGCTGGGGGAAAAAGACCCGGTAGCCACTCGCGTGAGCCAAAGCCACGACGTTCCATCATACCGCGAGACCCGTTGCGTTCGGGAAAACATCAGGCCTGCAACGTAGAGTGGGTGTGTGAGTGAGAGCGTGAATGTGGGCCCCTTTAAGTGAGTTTTGATACTGACGGATTTAGTATTTCATTTAATCCAAAAATGTAAGATTTTGCTATGGAATTGTAAATTTGTACATTTTCCACTTGAATTCGCTACCGTGTGATTAACACGTGTGGAAATAGACGTTTGGTTTGTTTCATATTGTCACTTTTTTTTTAAAAGACATTTTAAAAGTCTGTTCACACACGTTTATTATTTTTTTCATTGCTTCACTAAATTTTCTATATAAATATACAAAAAAGAACCATACGAACAGTCTTGGATTCTATTGTCGTTATTGCTGCTGAAAGGAAGATAAATATTTTATTTGAATTGTAAAGTTAATCGTAAACAGGAAATAAATACTTACCCAGGCCCCAGCTTTAAAATAGCAAGTATCGTTACTGGGGTTACACCTGGAAAAGTCATGGAATTTTAAAACAGCAATTTCCAGGCCTGCAAAATTTTGGAAAAATAAATAAACCCAGAAAGTTTTGGAAAAGTCATGTTTCACAATTCTATGTACAGTAGAATTATGCCTTCGACTTTAAAATGAGGGAAATTCCTGCAAAACATTTATTCAATATAGCGTGTAAGTTAGATGAGTAAATAAATTCACACAACCAGTCATTTGAACACAGCGTGAGTGATTCAGCTGTACTGCATCCTCTCTCTTTGACATCTCTTCACATCAGAGCTGAATGCTGCGATACAAGACTTTAGCTCGCGTTTCGGTACAGTTGACAGAATTGTCAATTGCCTAATCGTTGTTGCATCGTCACAGAAATGTATTATTTGCACGTCTTTTTAAGTCTTTCTGTACTTGTGTGCTCCAGAGGTGCTTTTCTGTGCGCTGCAGTCACATCTAAAGCGCGCGTTGCGAACAAACAAACAAAGCTTGTTGCGCTTAAGTGGCCAAATACACACAAAATAACGTCAAAATGGTCGTCCTGGCAAGTATCCTCATAAGCATTGTCGGTTTTGTCTTAAGTTGCGAACGCATATGTATAAGTATTGGATCCGTGAAACAGGTCTTGTGACAGCAGCCTAATAAAGCTGTGCCGTCTGTCATAATGTTAATCAAACAACAAAAGACGGAGGAAATCCCTCACTGCTCTTGACTAAATAATGTTTTGTTGAATAACTTTAATATGTTGATTTACAGTTTATTCAATTTCTGTATCCTATTTAAAACACGTTCATATTACAACTTCCTCGGCACGTCGCAACAAGTGGCCTCACAAAATGGTGATTTTTCCCATCAGCCACCGCGGCGCTAGAGCAGTGACGTCACGCCCCCATCCCCTATAGCCTCTGTCAACAACCAAAAAAACTGTACTTTTATTACGCTACGGTGGGCGACGCTCCTCTCGTTACTTTTTCTTAATGCAATAATACAAGTTAAAAATGCTTCAATTTATTCCAAACGCGCCGTCTACTTTTCTCTGGGCAATGAGCGATGCCCATTCGTGAATGATTCATTCTTTTGAGTCAACTCTGTTCGAAGGCTTGATCAAACCAGTGAATTGGTTCGCGAATCAGTTTGAATGATTCGTTCAGTTCCCTGCCGCATGCGCTGAGTCGTCTGAAGCGGTTGTAACATCGAGAGCGTTGAAGACGTGGCTTTGTATCTACAGTCAATTGAAAGCAAATCTTCAAAGGCTATTGTTTGCTAGATATGAAGATCTTTAATAGATGAACACCGAGTGTGCTGTCGGTTCCACAGGTATAGATTCGATTACAGTACACGATACCACTATGACATTACCAGTTTGTTGTACATGTACCTTATACATTAAATACAATGTATAATTTATAGATTAAATAAGCTGTCAGAGTATGAAATGAACAAACCCACGTTAGCTCTACACATGCAGTGGCGCGCGACTTGTTCCAAGAGGAATGCCTTTGCCTAGACACAATTAATATTGATATTTTCATAATATTTACGCTTGCAGAAATATATAGGCTACATTTGTTTACATTTTGCAGAACAGACGGAAGAAGATCTGTCAATGTTCACTTGTTTCATTATGTTCAGATGTTTGGTTGCGGTCATGTGAGGAGTTTTCACTCTTCTCCAGTGTTGGGCAGTAACTAGTTACTAGTAATTAGTTACTGTAATATTACTTTTTGCAGTAACTAGTAGTGTAACTAATTACTAATAAGATTTCAGTAATAATATTACAGTTACTTTCCATAAAACAGTTTAGTTACTTAGTTACTTTTGATGCCTCAACCCCGCTGATTTAAAATATAACAATCAAATAATTCCTAGATTTATTTTCATAATTTTCATGACTCGCACATGCAAGTGATGTCCCCTGTGCAGCAGTCAAGCTTGGAATATGGAAAAGCAGATAGAAATATTGCATTAGCCGCATGTGGTACATTATATTAATATAATATAGTTTAAAATATTTTTGGAAAATTAAACAGTTTCTTACAAACTCATGTGATTTGATAAAATACATAACGAAATTTAATCGCATATGGGTAACAGAAAAATTACTTCAAGCTACACATGACAATTAATGAGATTAATACAACACTTGTACTTGAATGTCACTATCAATCACTATTGAGTGTTTGTAATAACTTCTGACTGTGATCCAATGTGGATTTTTGTCAAATGATGAGGCAGAAATATGTTGTTAGTAACATTCTATAAGAACTTTATCTGGAAGATACACATATATAACTTCTGTGGGGCGTGAAGAAGAAGTAATGTAACTAGTAGTGTAACTAATTACTGATGCCAGAAAGTAATAAGTAAAGTAACAATATTACCTTTGAAAGGAGTAACTAGTAATGACCATTCTTTGAGTAACTAACCCAACACTGGTCTTGTATGAATGATGAATACTTTTATAAGAAGTTAGTAGAAATATTCCTCACATGATGGATGAAGCATTAAGATAATATATGCACGGAAAGAGGCCATGCGGGGCGGGGCTCCGCCCTACAGAGACAATGTGATTGGATCAAACAGTGAATGGGATGGACTCAAATCAGTCCGATAAAAGCAGACACCCAACTTTGCATAGTGCTGGAAAAACTTTGGCTTGCTGCTTGAAAACTTCGGCTTTGCTTCCACTGATCGTGCTGCGAAGCACTCGCAGACTTAACATCAAGCTGATCATCTGAAAGAACTAAACCACTTTGTCAATTTCTCACTGAAGAAACTGTTAGAACCTGAAGCTACGCAAACAAACTCTGAGCAGAACTTCTAGTGAGCGCGTCACTTTCAACGTCACCAAGACATCACCGAAGGGGTTCCCCAGTGACACCACACAAGGACCGCACCAGCAGCCAATCAACAGTCCTGGGATTCCCTCAAGCAACCATCCAGGGAATGAGTCAGCCTTCAACTTAACTTAAAGCAAGTAAACAAACAGACAAACAATCTCCATGTCTTGCTGAGCTGATTTGAATGAATCTTTAAAAGACAGAAATAGCAAAGTTCTCTATTTGTGACGTCCTCAGGTCCTCTTTATTCTTGGAAAAGAGAATTAGAACCTTAAACTTTCTTCAAATTGCTTTCACCTTGCTGGAATGTGTGTATGTATGTGTATGTGTATGTGTGTTTTGTTAGTATTGCATCAGAATAGCAAATAAACTTGTTTCATTTATAAAGCTGGTGCTGTGTTTTTCAAGTTTGAAACTGTATCGTGGCCACGAAATAAACAGAATTGCTAAGATATACTGGTTTAATGCTTGCTGGACGAGTCCTTAAGAAAGTATAAATTATACGTTTTGATTAATATCAATTGATCAGATCAATAGCGAATCTCTACGATTCTATTTCCTAAAGCTAAAATTCAAAATAAAAGCTTAAATAAAGAGGTAAATAATACAAAATGTATAATATTTCATTATAGGAATTTATTACAAAAGTTACTAGTGGAAACATTGTGTGGATTGGTCTGACTGACAGTGATAATGAGGGGGTCTGGAAGTGGGTTGATGGCAGCACACTGAACACTGGGTGAGCAGCTTGGCCTCGATTCTCAATCACACTGTTGTGTACGAAAAAAGTATAGATAATTTAAACCATAACCTCTTTGCAAGCAATATCAATGCATTCATGCATTAACTTCTAAACCTATTTAGTCACTTGAGCCACATATATTATATGACCAATAATCTTGAGTTGGTTTAATGATGATCTGTTTTTATAGGATCTGGTGACCCAACGAGCCCTATAGCAGAGTTGGAGATGAGGACTGTGTTGTATCTCACGAGGACTGTGTTGTATCTCACTATGACTGGGCTGATTATCCATGTAATTATACATTTGTATGGATTTGTGAGAGGAATTAAAGGGGTCATCGGATGCCCATTTTCCACAAGTTGATATGATTCTTTAGGGTCTTAATGAAAAGTCTATAGCATACTTTGGTTAAAATTTCTCAATGTGTAAAAAACACCTTTAAACTGTCAAAATCAGCTCTGTTTTCATCAAGCCGTTTTTTAGTCCATGTCAGACTCTGCTGACCCCGCCCCTCTCTTCCGTGGGGTGATGAGCAGTACTGTTTACTTTAGCCGTGAAACTGGCTAACTAGCACATTATTAGGAAAGGCGATTTGCAGAGATTCATAAAAAAACATTATACTAATTTCTTCTGTAGATGAATCTGGATCACGAATGATTCGTGCGAACATAACGCATTTAGGTAGATCGGGGATCGGCGCATTCACTTCAAAGCGAAAGTAATGTTAATCCTCTGCGTCTTCAGCGGCTCAGATGTTGGGAGTAAATGCCGACTGCTATATTCATTATTACATGCAACAACAAAAAAAACCCGCCTCAATCGCTTGAATCTGAGACATCTTGTCTTTCCCTGCACTGGAGGCGGACAGCTCTCAGCTCACTGAGGTCGTGTCAGGGGTGGGGGGCCTGTACAGAACTACGTCATTCTGACAGGAATCTCAGAACAGCCTGATTTGTGAAATAGCGATTTAAAAAAAAACAAAAAAAAACATTGGATGGATTTTTATCATTATAAGATGGATGTGTACACACACTTCCAACACACATTAATGTTCAAACAACTTGAAAAGTGAATTTTGCATCCGAAGACCCCTTTAAGAGGTTTAACAAAGCTGTTACATTAAATCTGTCCATCCAAAGTAAAGCAGTAACCAAATTAATTTTCTGTAATGTGCAAAACAGAAAGAAGAGTTAGGGTTATTATTTTTAATTAATGTTTGATGCTCATTTTAATAATATTCATAGAAAAATGAGAAGATATTAAAACAATTATGCAACCTCTTGTGTGTAATATTTCTCAATTTGTTCTTATTTAATAAACAGAGAACAAGTGATTCACCATAACAACTCACTCATATACACTCACCAAGGCACTTTATTAGGTACCTTGTCAGTACCGGCCCGGGTTGCACCCCCTTCTGCCTTCAGAACTGCCTTAATTCATCCTGACACAGATTCAATAAGGTGCTATAAACATTCCCCAGAGATTTTGGTTCATATTGACATGACAGCTTCATGCAGATTTGTCAGCTGCATATCCATGATACAAATCTCCTGTTCCAGCACATCCCAAAGGTGCTCTGTTGGATTGAGATCTGGTGTTTGTGAAGGCCATTTGAGTAGTTAACTCATTGTATATAACAATACTTAGGTAGACTGTGGCATTTAAACAATGCTCAAAGGGGCCCAAAATGTGCCAAGAAAATATCCCCCACCCCATTACACCACCACCAGCAGCAGCCTGAACCTTTGATACAAAGAAGGAAGGATTTATTGTTTTCTATGCCAAATTCTGACGCTATCATCAGAATGTCTCAGAAGGAATCGAGACTCATCAGACCAGGCAACCTGTGTGAACTTTAGCATCAGTTTCCTGTACTTAGCTGACACCTGCTGTGGTCTTTTGCTGCTGTCCAATTAAAGGACTCCACAAATTAGTATGTTTCTGTTTTTACTATCTTTGTGGGGACATTAGGACAAAGATGTGTGTGTGTGTGTGTGTGTGTGTGTGTGTGTCACAGAATACAGATGAGCTACTAACCCAGATTAACAACCTCAGAGAGGACAGAGACCAGCTACTTAACTAACATGACCAAAAAGATGACCTAATAATAAAGAACAGAAATCTGTTGAACGAGAGAGACCAGACAATAAATCAACTTTCAATTCTTTGTAAAAAAGGATGTAGTTTGGTTGTGGTCTCAGTAACTTGTCGTATACACTATTCTTTGAGTAAACTATCTGCTAGAAGTTACAGGTGGTTGAGAGTCTTCATGGGTCCACTTAGGTCCGAGAAACAAGTGTGTTTGCAGACCAGAGGACATATTACAGAAAGATTTCTGTAACTTAAACATTATATCTTATCTGTTTGGTAACCATGGTAATTTCAGTTAGGACCAAATTTAGGACAAAAGCTATTACAGAACAGTATTTCCTAAGTGCGTTATTCTATCTTAACTACAGATAGGAAGGTAGTATTACAGAAACCTCCTAACTTAACAAAACATCCTAAAAACTGTCTTAACTTTAGGACTAATTGCTAATAAACGGATGTCTTCTTTGTCACACATGCACTGTATGTTCACACGTCTCCTTCCGTTTCGTTGTAACTAGTGTTAAAACCAGAATAAAAAAAGCAGAGCCGTCAGTCTAGACAGACCAAAACAGGAACAATACTCAGCATTAGCAGAAAGTTCAGTTTGTCAGTTACTAAAACAAACAAACAAACTAATGCCAAACTAATTAACTAATTCAAATTAAGAAAAGAAAAAGAAAAAAAACCATGACAGCATATATTCATGCACTTTCTCAAACAAAACAATTTGTGGAAATCCCAATCTGGTCTCATGATGAAAACAAACCTCTAGGAACTCTAGCAAGACGCGATATACGTGCTGCCATGTACATTTTATGCCAAGTTTGATGTGAAGTGTCCACATACAATGTGACATTGGTTTTGTAGGCATAAGTTCATTCGTTGAGTGCACTGATCTATATATAGTGGCACTGTAAGTATAATGCTCCTAACGTTTTAAAATAATGTACCATCTGTACTACACCCAGAGGTGGGTAGAGTACCCAAAAACTGTACTCGAGTAAAAGTAAAAGTAACAGTCTGAATAGTTACTTAAGTAAGAGTAAAAAAGTATTGGATAAAAAAACTAGTCAAGTAGTTACTAGTTACTTTGGAACATATACTGTATAGTCTATTTTTGTTTAGATATATAGATAAAATTTATGTATATATATATTTATATATAAAACACACATACACACAAAGATTTTTAATGTTTTATTTTTTTTAAATGTAATTTATTTCAGTGATACAAAACAGAATTTTCATCAGCCTTTACGCCAGTCTTCAGTGTCACATAATCCTTCAGAAATCATTCCAATATGTTGATTTATTATCAATGCTGTTCTTTTTAGCTTTCTGTTCATCAAAGAATCCTGAACAAAATGTCACAGGTACCAAAAAATATTAAGCAGCAAAACTGTTTCCAACAATGGTAATAAATCAATATATTAGAATGATTTCTGAAGGATCATATGACTCTGAAAACTGGAGTAACAGCTGATGAAAATTCAGATCCGCATCACTGAATTAAATTATATTTTAAAGTGAATTAATTATGTAATTTATATATATACTGTGACGAGCGTCCAGATATCTCATCAGCGTCGCCCTGGAAACAGAGGCAGAACACCTGCACTTCCTCATTACCGGCTGATCGGTCCCAGCTGCAGCTCGTCAGCTGGCGGCATTATAAGCCGTTCGTTTAGTTTAACCTCCAGAAATACTGCAGCTAACCCCTCTCTTCCTCCTGGACAGCAGTGTGTGACTGAGCAGACTGCACAAGGGCCGAGGAAGAGACAGAGACAGACTGCACAAGGGCCGAGGAAGAGACAGACTGCACAAGGGCCGAGGAAGAGACAGACTGCACAAGGGCCGAGGAAGAGACAGACTGCACAAGCGCACCTTTACACCCGTTTGTTATCTTTTTCAGTCAATAAATCCATCCTCCGGGGCATTTATTGGAGCGGTCCTTGTCATGTGATTCTTCACCCCTTGACAAGTTTGTGGAGAAAGCGGGAATATCAGTGAAAAATCACTGACAAGCAACATCGCATTCTTTGACTGTTATCACCCCTGGATTTTTTCCCCCTCTCCTCTGTCACAGGTGTGCGCTCGATATGGATGAACTCCTAAAGCATCTCACAGGAGGTCAGCAACAGATAGTGGAACACCTGGCCACCCGGCAAGGACAGAACAAGCAGGAGCTCACAGCTCTCCGTACCGCCACCCCACGCGTTCCGCTACCAGATGCCCGGGCACAAGCAACAAAGGTGCTCCCAAAAATGACCCCTCATGACGACGTGGAAGCGTTCTTGCAGGTGTTTATACTACATAATCTTTGAAATCCTTGGGTGCTTTTCTTTTTCTTAAATTAAGTCGAGCTTTCAGCGACGATCTTTCAGCATATTTTTTCTTTGCTCTAGCTGGTGGTTGGGAAGGGCCAGCTTTGTCTTCTCCTTGGACAGGGGTGTCTTCCTAATGACAAAAACGGACAACAGAAAAGCAGCGACCAAGGAAGGGTGGCCTCAGGGTGACTGGGCACGGGCGCTGGCACCCCTGCTGACCCGTGAAGCTCAGCGAGCGTACTTCGCTCTCTCCGCCACTACCGCGGACCAGTACGCCGAAGTAAAACGAGAAATTCTAGCCCGGCTGGGCTTATCCTCTATCTGTGCGGCTCCGCAATTCCACGAGTGGGAGTACAAGCCTCGATGCCGCAGGTGCTCACGCAGCTGGCGTGCTCAAGCAGCGTGTTACAATGGTGAGGGAAAAGCTCTGTGTATTGCATGTAATGTAATCGCATCCGTAAATCTATGATCACAATAATAACGTTTGTCAGGCATCAACATTGTCATCTGAGGAGATTACAAAGATTAAACGAGGTTTTTTTTGTTGTTGTTTAAACTCTAAAACATGACATGTGGAGTTATCTGCTTTTGCAATGAACTTTAATTTTGTAAATTGCCTGTATTTGTTTAGTTATTACTTAAAACAACCCAACTGCAGTTTGATTGATATTACTTGGAATGCGCAATAAATAAAACTTTATTTCTGAAAAATGGTGTTATTGGTTTTTGCATATGTAGGATACAATGGGGCTAATTGCAGAAAAATGTTGTATTGAATATTAATGGAGCAACAGATTGTGTAAATAATTAAAGTTGTTTATTTTATTTAAAAATCTTATAAATGTGGCAAGGGGGGGCCTTTTACCCCACACATGGGGTAAAAGGCACACAGTATTGATACAAATACTTCAGCTAAAATGTTTTTTTTTTTTTTTTTATGTCTAAGTTAAAGGGGGACCTATTATGCCCTTTTCTACAAGATGTAAAATAAGACTGATGTCCCCAGAGCGTATATGAAATTTCAGCTCAGAATACCCCAGACAAATTTTTATAGCTTGTTAAAACTGCCACTTCTAGGGTATGAGCCCAAATGCGCTGATTTTGAGTGTGTTGCTTTAAATGCAAATGAGCTGTTGTTCCCGGAGAAGAGGGCGGAGCTTCAAGAGCTCAAGCTTTGACATTAGCAGTGCTAGTCTTTGCAAATAAACATTCCACTATTAGTACAAGCCTTTTATCGTTACAGAAAACATACTCTGTTTCAAAGTCAGTCATCTGATTATACATAATGTGCATAATTTGTGTTTATGAATTACACAGATGGGGAGCACGGCGGGATAAAAACACAGCTGGTCTCATGCTATCATAAACTTTATGGCCTGGTTTCACAGACAGGGCTTAGACTAAACCAGGACTAGGCCATAGTTCAATTAGGACATTTAAGTAACTTTTATAAACATCCTTAGAAAAAAAACATTACTGGTGTGACAAAACAAAGGCACTGATATATTTTAAGATCAGTCAGTGGAAGTTTCTTTCAGCTGAAACAGTTCAGACTTATATTTTAGTCTAGGATTAGGCTTAAGCCTTGTCTGTGAAAGCGGGGGTATAAGTCCCACTTCTGATTATGAGCTCGACAACTTCAAGAGATCGACTCACATTGCTTTCATATGCAACTTTTAACTACCACATTCCTATTCACGATCATTTTGATATCACTTGAAGGCAGCATCAGTGAAAACAGGCAGAGACAATGATAGCTTTAGCAATTAGCCTTACAGAGAGCCAAGAAGCTCTTTCAGAAAGGCAATTTGGAAAACAAGCGCGATACTTACTTTGTCTGGAGCTGACGTTCGTGCATGAAGTGTTGGTATTGATTCCTAAACATTTAGGGGACTTTACCGATTTTTCCCGGGATATTTCCTTCGAAAATGAAATTTAACCACACATACTCGGCTCAGATGAGGGGAGATTATGGAGACTCCTATGTTCATTAGTGCATCCCAAAGCACAACACTTGAAATGCCTCTTTGGTGCTGACATTGCATATCTCCAGCAGTTACAGCAAGTAATCAGTAATGGCGGAGGCGGACCGCAGCTTCTCACTCAGGGCTGTGTCTATGCTTTATAGGGCAGCGTCACAAATGGGTGGGACTTTTCCCCTCAGTGACGTGAACAGAGGGAGAATCTCAAACAGCTCTTTTGGAGAGACATTATTGCTGCAGGCTGCATGGATGGGCAGGGAGTTTTTGCACAGAACAGAACCATACCGCCAAACCAAACTTTATGCTAAGTATCTATCAATTTGAGGATAGTGGCCCTGACAGAAATAATTTTAAATATTTTTATATATATCCAATAATAATTGAATATATATTTACAGTAGTAACAACAAATGTTATTTTATTATATGATATGATTAATATCATGTTTTTAAATATGATGGTTTCAATCTAAACATGATGATTATCTCTAATATGGACACCGAACATAATATGATATTTACCATCTGAATCTAACCAGGGGCCTGTTCCATAAAACTAGTTTACCAAATAAGCCAGGCTTATTTCAGTAATTCTGACTTATTTTCACTTGATTTGGTTTCTGAAAGCAAAATTACCATAGCTCAAGCTCAGTCACTGTGGCAACTTATGCTGGCAAACTAACCTGGTCAGGAGCAGGCTAACTGTCAGGCTAAACTGAGCTTCTCTAACTCTGACCAATAGGAACGCATCGATATTACCACTGACTTTATTATTAGTCCAAAAATAAAAGTATACAGAAAATACACCTTAAATAATCAAATAAATAAAAAATAGGCTACAACCAACTGTATTTAATGTATTGTGCCCAAAATGTAGGCTAATGACATTTTAACATAGTTGCTACTTGCTCGTTTAGTTGATCAGCGGTTTCTACCCATGCAGCCTTTCTCTCTGAATTTATGACAGTTGCACCTTTTATGGTTATTAGAACATTAAAACATTGCAATCTAACATGGCTCTTTAAAGCATTAAAAACACTAAATCAAAAGTTAAAATCACTGAATTAAAAAACAAAATAAATAATAGAAATCAGACAACATTTTAACTGATAAGAGGAACACACATTTAACTCATTTGAGCTAGTATGGCTGTATTAGCCAGCTTACATTTGATTTACAGTTACTGCTATCATAAAAATACACTTATATGTAGGATTAAAATTATATGTGTCACATTTAATGTCCAACAACAAATATTTGAGCAGAATCTATATTGTATTATGAATTCTTGCGCTATTATTAAATTCTGCTCCGTCTGTGCTGCACGCATGCGCTCAACAGCGCTCGTTCGCTCGCTAAGCCTCGCCCACTCCTGACAGCAAAATGGATATATTTGCATGACTTTCTAACATTTACAGATGAAAAATATACCTGTGACAGTGTCAGTTATGCACTGAGGAAAACATAACGTCTCAAATGCATTAAACAACACAAATATTCGCTGTTTGCCATGGTGGATCGATTTGATCCATGATCGACATTAAGGGCTGCTTAAGAATAAGCGTGCACATCAAATTATCCTGACTCACTGAACCTGGCTCGAATTAGTGAGATTGCGTGAACTTAAATTGTCGTTTATGAAACCGCTTTAGTCCCGATTGATTTGTTAGGCTATTTCAAGTCAGGTTTTGGACTTTAATCCCCGCTTTTCTTAGCGTCTTTTATGGAACAGGCCCCAGGTCATGTTAACAAATGGAAAAGTCAGCCATCTATTAATTATCATGTTAATTACTGTGCGCCTTTAGCCCCAACAGCAGAGGAGCTTTTTACCCTTAATACTATACTGCCATACAAAGGCAAAAGACCTTAACTCGCTAGAGTGTGAAACTGAGAAAAATGACTTTTAAGTTTAATTAATTATAGGTTAGGACACTGGAAATTTGGCAGTTAGATGTTTTTGTAATGAAAATTATATACATAAAAAAATTGTGAGCACAAACTTGATTTTTACCCCTATTTTGAAGTTACTGAACTCTGCCTTTGCATTTTCTGCAAAACGTGAGAAGTCACACCAAGGAAAACCATGATAATTTCCAACAATATTTAAACATGTTTATAGATTTACTTTATGGATGGTTCTAACCCAGACAGCAAGCAGTGTTGGCCCAGATCCGGCCCGCATGGATTTCACACGGGCCAGATATGGGCTGGATCTGGGCCAAAACTATGTTGCTGTCTGGGAAACTTAAGTGTCTGATGACATCTTTTAGTTTTTTCACACACTGACCACAACTTTGTTTCCCGCTGGTGTTAAAAGAACACAAGCACTGACTACTTAAACACATCTATCCAGGAACAAGGAACTAAATAGTTTAATGTTAGACGGTTAAAGAGCAAAAATGTCTGATGATATTTATGACGATGCCTTCTGGACAGAGACTGAGGGAATGGAGATGACAGTGATTATCTATGAGAGTGTAGATCATGTGAGAGATCATGACTTCAGGACAGAGACAAAGATACACCAACCACTTCAGCGTACAGGTAATCACATTCATTTATTTGATTAAATGTTCCAGTTTGCACATGTTCAGTCATTTAACATCATGTCTGTGGTGTCCAGGAAGTGATTGTGTGAAGATCAGAAGCTCCAGAGCAGCTCCTGTGTTTGTGTTGTGTGTGTTCTTCCGATGTTATTATAGGACTTTAAAGTTAAAGTTACAGACAATAACTAATTGTTTGCGTATGTCACAAACTTCAGTGTTCCTCATGAATGAACACACTCAGTAAGACCATAAATCTGATATCTAGAATGAATTACATATTTATAACTGAACTGTATAGGCCTGCTGAGAACCTTAAACACATCTGAAGCGCCCCTTACAAAACTAAAATATATGGGAATATACCGGAAAATATAATGTGATGTATCAAATCATACATTTCCATATTACTGGAAACTAGTGCTAATATTTTTCAATATACTGCAATATATACATGGACCATGTGACACCTGTACATATAAAAACTATATAGCAATCAAGACAAAACTGCACTACATTTTCACATGTAGTAGCTTTATTAATATACCAAATCAGTTTATTTCTCTTTGTAGAGTTAATGCATGGGTTTGTATAAAGCTGTACACATATTCATAAACTTTTATTTCACTTTATTTTTTGCATAATTAAGGTCATTGCACACTGAGTCTGAAATTCTCGAACTTAGTTCACTTCATATTTTGCATAGTTAGACATTTCATCTATGAAAATAGTGTGGTGGTATAAAAGGAAAAGTGTTTACTGAAAACAAATATAACAATTTTGAATGTTGTGTTAAAATCATGGAAGTCATGGTATAAGGTGCTATATCACGATATATATTTTCCTCATAACTGCGTGAGAACTGTATGAGAAAGAACAACAGAATGAAAGCTCATTTACTACCCTCTCTGTCATAATCAGGAAGTTGGTCAATGAACTAATGCAACAGAGTGTGAGAAGTTGCATTGCTCTGGCTTCTGAAAATTCACAGAGATCAGATTCAGTTGCTGAAGATACAAAGATTAAAACCCTACAGTCCATTGTTTGCTATTTATCGACAAATTGAGTCACAGATGCAGACCAGACAGCACTGACCTCAGAACAGTTTCGTTCTACTATTCTCAGCGACTCTGGAAATAGCATTTGAAAGAAGCAGCCATTATAAACAAACATTCAAATAAAGAACACAGATGTTGAGCACCTATTAAGTTACATTATTAAGTTCATTGGAATAAGTCAGGTGCTAATTTGAACCTGGCTGCTACATTTAATCATATAATGGCCACGACACATAAACATAATTATACACGTTACTTGGTATGAAACCAATAGGATGTCATATGCTCTTGTACTTTGACATACTTTGGCCCACATTGGCCTTCCCTACTGAGATCTCAGAAAGCAGAGAGCCAAAGTAGAAACACACAAAGACAGCTTCCACCATTTACATAACTGAGCGAACAAAAACATCTCAACCTGTGTATGGCAATACAGACACTGATGGAACGAGAAAACAAACTCAACACACAGGTACAAATACAACTACACTTTCAATATTGTATGTAGAAATTAAAAAAATTTTCTTCATGTCTGTCTTCATCAGGAAGTGATTCAGAGAGGATCAGAAGCTCCAGATCAGCTGCAGTGTGTTTGGTTCTGCTGTGTGTTCTTCTGCTGACTGCAGTCATAGTGCTGTGTGTCACACTCACTCAAGAGAGACAACAGCTAATATCCAAGATTGAAAACCTGACCAATGAGAGAGAGCAGCTAATGCTCAAGAACACAAACCTGACCAATGAGAGAGACCAGCTGAGAAATGAACTTCAGGTTTACGGTAAAGTTTCTATTGTCTATGTAGTTATTTGCTATACAGCGGACATTTGAAAAACCATGGAGTTGGGTTGTGGTCTCTGTAACTTTCTGTGCACACAATATATGATTATTTTATCTGTTAAAAGATACGGACAGATGAGTGTAAATGGGAATAAAAAGCTAACAGCTGAACTGGTTCTGTTAACAGTTGGGTGGACTTGCTATCAATCCAGTTTTTACTACAAGTCCAATGAGCAGAAGAACTGGACTGAGAGCAGGAGATACTGTACAGAGAGAGGAGCAGATCTGATCATCATAAACAACAGACAGGAACAAGTGAGTGAAAAGCAGTTTTATGTGTGTTTATAGTGTTTAGCAGCTGAATGAGAGATGATCAGATGAAGTGTATCTATTCATGAAATAAATGCGCAACTGTTTCTTTTGCTCAGGATTTTGTTAAGAACATGTCTGGTGCTGCTATATTTTATATTGGTGTGACTGACAGTGATGTGGAGGGCACATGGAAATGGGTTGATGGCAGCACACTGGGCTCTAGGTGAGAAATCACTGAACTGATTATTATGTAATAAATGATTCTCACAGTCAGCATCATATCACACAGAAAGCAACACTGAACATCTAATGCTGATCTGTAGTTTCAGCTCCTGGGTGTCCTATGGACAAATAACAGAGCCAAATGGAGGAAGAGCAGAGAACTGTGCTGTGACTGTGGCTAAACCTCCACCAGAGTGGACTAATTTAGTAGGGTGGATTGATGCTCCATGTAATAATGCTTATCAATGGATCTGTGAGAAGAGGATTTCACAAATCAAACTGCCATAGAAACATCACACACCTTTCTGACACAAGTTCAACAGTACAAAACTTGTAATAACTTCTCATCTAAAGCAGTATTTCTCAACCTTGTACCCAGCAAATGCCTACAACTGCACATTTTGAATATTTCCTTTGTCAGACACCAATTTCATGTGCTGGAGTTTCTTCTAATGAGCGGATTCAGGTTGAGTCAGGTGTGTTTCATTAGGGAGACAAACAAAATGGGACTCCAGAAGTGTGTTTAATTCAACCAGAAATGTCTTGCAAGTGAACATCACAGAGTATTCTGCCATATAAGAGAGATTCCAGTCTTCAGTTATTATTTGCACATTATTCAGTTATACATCATTACACTGTAATCAGCACAAACTGGGCTACGATAATATGTGAGCTGCATGAAAGTACATGTTTGTGTTTTTGAGAAAACAACGTTTATGTGTGGTTAGTGAAAACTAAAAATTTTAAATCACTGAAATAAGGCCATAAAACACATACAGAACATTTGTTCACAAGACTTTTGAGAACTGGATCTTGGTAGACTACAGTTTTTGCTACAAAATGATATAGAACATATTTATAGAACATTAAAAAAAAACATCCTGGCGTTGTGAGACATTTAAATTCAATGAAATGACACATATTTTAAAATGTTTCACTTGATTTCATACATCCCAACAAACACAGAACATTCCCCTAACGTTCCCGTTCTGGGAACGTTCCCTGTAGGTTATTTTTAGATTTTATTTTTATAAACATAAACCAATTAAAACGTTGCAAATGTTTTGTGCTTACAGCGGATAGTGATAATTAAAATGCTTAATTACATGACCATTATCAGGCAGTAGAGGGCGCTCATTGATTGGTAAGGTTTTTTTTTTTTTTTGTTTTAGTTAATTAAATATTTAAGTGCAGCCTCTTTTCTATTTTTTTTATGTACTTTTGAAAACAAGAACTCTAAATAATTTAATAAATATAGATAGCTTATGGCAAAGATCCCTTTCAAAACCTAGTAGCCAAGTAGCTTGGTTTACAACCCATATTTCCTTGGAAATGTTCATTTTGTTATATCTCTTCCACAAACACCTTCTGCTCAGTGATGTAGATTGCACTTCTTTGTCAGGTATCCTTTTTATCTGTTGTGCACACACTTGTGAACAAGCCTTTGTTGGAATGTCACTGATTATGTACATACCCCAATCAACTGTGCCACCCATTCACCTTCCACTCATCTGTGTCTTTCCTGAAACTTGGTCTTTCCAAATCAGCTAAATGTGGAAACCTTTAACAGATCACCACCTGCAAAAATAATAATAGGAGATTAATTAATAATAATAATAATAATATACAGGTAAACAAAAGGGTTTCAATAGTACTCGAATCCTCGTAAATATACATAACAAGGGCATAAAAGAATGAAAAATTAAAAATAAATAAATAAATAAAAAAAACATTCCTTGACACATCTGTGTGCTTCACTATCTCTACTTCTACTGCTTACCTGAACAGGAACAAAAATGCTTGAAGTGTCACAAACCTCCCTATTTCAGCAGTGGTTAGTTCTCACCGCAGTTGTAAAAAGTACGGAAAAGGGGGGAGTGGAGGGGAAAAGAGGGAGGAAGCATGTATATTTCAAATATCATCATACTGGTGCATAGCTGAAACAATTGCAAATGTTCTCTTTCTCTCTTTTTCTCTTACCGTTTCTCACTTCTACTCACACAGAATACAAATGATGACTGGTAGACAAAGCTCTAAATTTGCATGGTTTTCTCTGAATAACCAAATCCTATATGACATTATTTGCACAAAATAAAAGTAAATGGTTGTTAAGATCATAATATTGATTGTTTGGTGCCGATAGCCTCATGAGAAGCACAAGAAGAAAAAAAAAAAACAGCATAAAAAGCCCCACACTCACTAAGTTTACATGGACATCAATACTCTGATTTTAATACGATTAAGACAATACTCTTGTAGCGCCCCCTCCCTTTCTAAATTAGAAATCTGAGAGGAGCAGCACCAGGTTCAGAAACTAAATGCCTTATGTTGTTGGATTAAGGCCCCCCTCTCTGAATACATACTCTTTCCCTTACTATACGTGTGGTTTGAATAAAGGTCTCTTTAACTTACATTTGTGTCTGGGCTCTACTTCAATGAGATGTACCCAACAAACACAGAACGTTCCCCTAATGTTCCCCTATGGTTCCCTTTTGGTTATTTTTTTGGGAACCAAATAAGAACGTTCCCAGAACGTTCCCTGTAGGTTATTTTTTTAGGTTTTATTTTTATAATATGTAAACCAATTAAAACGTTGCAAATGTTTTGTGTGCTTTAACAGCAGTGATCAAACGCTTAATTACATGACCATTATCAGGCAGTAGAGGGCGCTCATTGATTGGCAAAGTTTTTTTTTAAGTTAATATTTGTGCAGCTTGTTTTCTATTTTTTATTTACTTTTGAGAACTATAAATGAATATAGATTATTAAAAAGATCCCTTTCAAAACCTGTTGTATTACATTTGACAGACAAAAAATTTAGTTTTTAGTGTTTATTTTTAAATAGTGTATCATCATAGAGGATGGTCATGCACAATGTTTTTAGTGTTGCCTTACCGTTTTCCTTGAAGGCCCCCATCATTGCGATCAGGTCTTAGCGAATTACTAGTCATCTTAAGAGTTGAATCAGGTCTGTTACCACTTTTATTTTCAAACAGCATTTACAAGCATATATTAAAAACATATCACCTCACAAAGGTTTATCCTCATGCATAGAATCATGATGTGCTTAATCACTATTTATTTGCAGATACTTCTTGACAAGTTTACAGTGCTAAATCATGAATCTCATTGTCTGATAACTGTAACATATGTGGAATCAATTGTAAGACTGTACATAAAATTATACACTGAACAAAATTATAAACGCAACACTTTTGTTTTTGCCCCCATTTTTCATGAGCTGATCTCAAAGATCTAAGACTTTTTCTATGAACACAAAAGCCCTATGTCTCTCAAATAGTGTACACAAATCTGTCTCACTTGTGAGTTCAGTATATTATATAAATGTCCTTCTAGAATGAAATTATATGGGATACTTTTATGCAACATTTCTCTAAGATTTTTTTCTTTTCAGAAGGTGCCAATGAGCCTGCTATGCTGGAGACTTACAGTTGAAGGAAGTTATAAAATGTGTTCTCCAACACAACAGTGATACTACTTGGACAGTTCTAGGTTGTAATGGAGTGGGGTAGAAATATTAAATTAGACTGGACGACGCCAGATGTTTTAAATAAAAAAAATAAAAAAAAGTCAGCACTTTACCGTTAGACAGACAAGCAATACACAAAACAATTATTAAAATGGATGAAAAAATCCTGCAGGTAAGACAAGGTAAGTAATAAAAAGTAAATAGTAAAGGTAGGCGTAAAAGGCATGTAGTAAATATAAATGTAATTAGAATTAGTCTGGTTTAGTGGATCAACTTGGGTTAAATAATCTGTTTAGGTAAATTAGTTAGTTGTTAAAAGCTGATTAATAGGTTATACCTATTTAGGTTTCGCTAGTTTCCAGAGATAATACTTTTTTCTTTTACATGGAAGATAATTTCAAACTCAAAACAATGTGAAACACAATCATACCTCATGATGCTGTATATGAAATGAAAATAAAAATTATAATGTGTGTTACTTAAATTCCATTTAATTTCTGTTCTTGTCGTGGAATACAATTCAGTTCAGTTCAGTTAGATGTTGAAGAAAAAAGATTTCCAGTTCAGAAAAATAATAATAATGTAGAAGAATGGAAGAAATCGATGCTTTATTCAGTTAAAAACAGATCCGGATACTCCAACTGTTTGGTAGTGAGTTTACAGAGAATCCCTTTGCAGGAACAGTTGAAACAAAGATCAAAGTCACAGTCTGGGTTGGCTCGCCATCATTACTTGCAGTTTGTACATCCTCTCCTCGTACACCACAGAAGAGTTTTTGTTCAGTATCACTGAACCGGAGTTTAAAACCTTACCTACACAACAGATCATAAAGGAATTGCATTAATCTATCAGTAAATCATAACAATAAAGACTGACAAACACTGGGAACCATAGCATCATGCTGCATCATTCAATTGACTCAAAAAGCCACCACTCCATCTTTCATATAAATATTCATATCTTGTTAACAATTACTGTTAAATGGTGCATATCTATGGCTTTAGCCGTACGCCCATTAGTCTTTTGCTGGTATTAAACATAAACAGCTAAATCAAGTTCAATAAAATGAGACAAAACTCACCAAAACCACAGTTTTTCCCCCGCTCTGTTTAGATACTCAATCAGGTAAGTATTATTTCTGTCTCTTTAAGGGTTTCAAAATGAACTTATTATAATGGAATATAGCACTTGTTAATCACTTTAATCTTCCCACTTATTCTCTCTGTTTCTGCTGCTATTCTATGCCATTGTACAAGAGTGATTCTCTTAAAGGGGAAACGTCAATACAATCTCCTATAGGCATCTTTGATTTTTATTTGAATTTCCCTATAAACTCTCATTGAAATTTATACATTTTAAACCTATTTATGAAATGTTCATTATCTTAATTATTTCATTTATGTTTTAATTTTTAAACAATTTTTTGTTTTGAACCATATTTTAATGTGGGTTACAAAGGGCTCAAGAAACTTTATGGTACAGAAACCATTTGGAATTATCACAACCTAATTGGTCTTAATTTGATTGGTCTTGATTAACTAGTAGCCAAGTAGCTTGGTTTACAACCCATATTTCCATTTTGTTATATCTCTTCTCTTCTGCAAACTCCACCTGCTCAGTGATGTAAATTGCACTTCTTTGTCAGTTATCCTTTTTATCTGTTGTGCACACACTTGTGAACAAGCCTTTGTTAGACTGTTATGCAGAGATGTCACTGATTATGTACATACCCCAATCAACTGCACCACCCATTCACCTTCCACTCATCTGTGTCTTTCCTGACACCTTTCCTTGGTCTTTCCAAACCTGCTAAATGTGGAAACCTTTAACAGATCAGCACCTGCAAAAATAATAATAAGATATGAAATTATTAATAATAATATATATAGGTAAACAAAAGGGCTTCAATAGTACTCAGATCTATACATAAAAGGCATAAAATAATGAAAAATTCTATATTAAAAAAAACAAAACATTCCATCATTCATCTTCTGTGTGCTTCACTATTCACTACTGCTTATCTGAACAGGGAGAAAAATGCTTAAAGTGTCACAAACCCCCTATTTCAGCAGTGGTTAGTTCTCACTGCATGTATTTTTCAAATATCATCATACTGGTGCGTAGCTAAAACAATTGCAAATATTTTCTCTCTCTCTTACCGTTTCTCACTTCTACTCACACAGAATACAAATGATGAAAACTCATGCTGGTAGACAAAGCTATAAATTTGCAATGTTTTCTCTGAATAATCAAATCCCATATGACATTATCTGCACAAAATAAAAGTAAATGGTTGTTAAGATCATAATATTGATTGTTCGGTGCCTTGTGAGAAGCAGTGACTCAAATGAACCAGTTTTTTAACTGAATCAAATGTGAAAGTGAAAGTGAAGTCGTATGGGTCACCATACGGCCAAGTATGGTGACCCATACTCGGAATTTGTGCTCTGCATTTAACCCATCCAACGTGTTGTGAGTGAACTCACACACACCGTGAACACACAGTTCACCCGGAGCAGTGGGCAGCCATTTATGCTGTGGTGCCCGGGGAGCAGTTGGGGGTTCGGCACCTCAGTCGTGGTATTGAGGTGGAGAGAGTGCTAGACATTCACTCCCCCCACGTTCAATCCCTGCCGGCCTGAGACTCGAACTCACAACCTTTGGATTGTGAGTCCAACTCTCTAACCATTAGGCCACGACTTCCCTAATGTAAATGTAGATGTAGATCCAAATGTAAATGTAGGTTAATTAGTATTATCACTTCTTTTATTCAGTTACTCCCCATCACAGAATCCATTTATATAACTAACTCAAACAAGTACTATAGTTTTGATAAAAGCACACAGAAGGACACATGGACTCTGGACTTACCTAGGGGTTGATAACCTCGCTTAATGCATCACTGAGGCTTCCAGCGTATAAAGCAACTGACTACATGCATCAGACCTGCCTAGTTGTTTTCAAAACAACAACAAAATTAGTTTCACTAAGGTTGCAGGTAACACTTTATTCCACTTTAGACATTCTACTAACAGTAAGTAACTTTGCAACTAGCAGTCATTACAGTATCTACTAACACTACTAACACTTTATTTTGATGGGTCCACAACATACAACATACTAACTATCACAAACTTTGCAAGTATGTGTCAACTTATTCTACTAACCCTACACCTACCCTACTGAGAGTTAGTAGACATGTAGTTGCAAATGAATGAGAAGTAGTTGACATGTAGTGACACGTTACTTATAGTTAGTAGAAAGTCTAAAGTGGACTATCAAAATCAGGTTACACTTTTCTAAAAGCATTTATTAGGGGACACTGACAGGAGAAAGGCTACTGACCTTTACTACTTCACTCTTTGTTCAGTGGCAGGCTGAAATGAATCCTGATTAACCAGTTGTTGGTTGAGAAGAAGGGTGTGAATGTCTAACGTCTTCTGGGCAAACACAACAAAAGAACTTGGCAGCCACTTCATGGTGTGCAACATCCATCTAGTAGTATAGTACATGTACCAGCTGAGGCAATTAATTTTGGCAGTCTTGATGGAGATTAAGATTTTAAATTCTCCACAGACTCAATCTGTGGTGGCCGCAAAATTCAAAACACAAGAATGAACATGCCTTCATTGTGGGGGGAGAGAATTTTGTGAAGCCACTGAAGAGAATGATGACTTGGATGAGTCTGGTTACCCAATGCACAACTCACTAGAAAAAGATGGGAAAACAGGTATGATGTTTACAGATTTATACATTAAAATAATAAACTATTTTTTCATGAACTAATCTTCAGGTAAAATGAAGGCAGGCTACTTTAATTACACAACAGGGCGAACATGAGTCTTTGGGTGCCTTTGCACTTCTAAATTCTTAATTTTACCTTTTAACATCATTGACGACGTTAACGCTATTGATGACTTTGTGTGAATTCTGTCACTTAATGTCAACAATAACTTCACCCAATTGACTGTTTATTTTAAATAAATGCACAACCAAAATTTACTGACGGCTTCATTTATTCCAAACAAATCTTTAATAAGGCTGTCTATTGCGAGGGTTTTCAAACGTGTCTTGGAGCACTGGACATTTTGCATGTTATCCTAATTTAACACACCTGGGGTGTTTCTCAAATGGAAAGCTGCATCCCAGTGAGGATGTGTAATAAATAAATAAATAAAATAAAGTAACACATAAATGTCTCGACTTTGTATTATTGCAGTATGTGTAATTATGACAACTGTATATGGTCTCACAGTGGTTTACATTGTGCACAGTTTAACATTATATGATTTATTAACAACAAAACAACTGAAAAAAAAAACAATGCCATCATCTCATTAAATTAGATAAGCTCAGTGTTAATTCACTGTCAGCTCATTATTTTTTTGTATTTCAATGTGTGCAAAGAATTCTTCGATGACAAGATATACCGCCTTACTAGGACAAAGCCAGAAGTACCTCATCAGCTCATTAGCAGACGCATACAAAATATGGGGTGCTCCAGGACAGGTCCAAAAACGCATTGTCTACTAATGCAGTACAATTAGTTTAATCCCTATAAATCAAAGCAATTTAATAACTACATGATATTATCACACTTAAGTAGTGACATATTGAAGACAATATCCCTTTATAGCAAAAGCCAATTATTGTAAAACATAAAATTGCATCTGCATATTCCCCAAACAAACACTTGTGCTAAGAAAGGGACATGATATCATAATGTCACATAGTTAAATTATATTATATTATATATATATATATATATATATATATATATATATATATTATTATTTTTTTTTTTTTTTTAAATCAGGCACCTATGTTTAGGTTAAGTAAATGTATTCTATTGAAATGTATAGGTCCTTTTCCATGCAATTAAAGTAAAATAACTAAACATAAAAATAGGAGCCTGCTAAAAATGCTCATTTTAGAAGAAAATTTCAGATGGCACTTAAAGGCTTTTGCATCTGAACTCTTCATATATATATATATATATATATATATATATATATATATATATATATATATATATATATATATACACTTTACATTTTAATTGTGCTATGCATTTATGCATATCTGAGTTGGGAGATTGCTAGTTTAACATAGGCAAAACATTGGTTGCAAAACGGGCACTACGGTCCGGTACAAGTCAATTAGTTCATCAAAATTAGTTCACTTTTAAAAATGTTTCAACAATCCCACCAATGAAAATATACTATAATAAAACCATACATTTCCACATCACGCTTACCTCTCAACCGTCAACAGTGATCACATTCAGCGCGAGCTGGCTCTTCTTCATCCATTGGCTTAATGCCGACTCGCGTGCTCAAGGGTTGCTCAATTATATTTAACAAAGTGGGACTCTCAAACCGGCAGGGGAAAAAAAAAAAAAAAAATTATATGACTTATATTTTTGGTAACATCATTGCTTTGAATAAAGTATAGTAAAACACAAACACGAAAACCCCACTATTGTTTGACGTTTAATGCCAACGCGATGTGTCATTATAAATATACATACATTTTTGAAAAAATAAAAATAAATAAAATTTTATCTCAATAATTAAACCGGGCAGCGGGGCATATATAAGCCGGGTCTGTGCCCACTGACTCCCCTTCGAGTGACATCCCAGCAGTGCGCTTTCCTGAGGTGAATTACTTTTTACTTAACCGATTAAGTTAAATTACTTTTTAAAAGTATGGGCCAACAACAAAAGTAAATGACATTTAAAACTATGAAGAAAGAAAGTAATGAAATTTAATTATAATATGTAATTATAATAACAAACTGTCTGCGGGAACAGTTCATTTTTCTCCACTAAAATAACAGCCGTTTTCACTCATGAAACTTATGAAATTATTATAAAAATTTGACAATTTTGAAAATTTTTCCAGTAAATGTACCACATCTCACATAAACAACGATTTTCCGTCTTTTATATAAAGTCATATATATATATATATATATATATATATATATATATATATATATATAAGACAAGTTTTATATCAGCGCCGTTAAATCAGCGTGACGTCATTGCTAATGGAGCCAATCCGCTCCGTTTGAGAGACGCTCTTTCGTTTCAGAGTTATCTGTCATGTTAACGTTCCTTAAAAAGAGATAAATTATACAATTATGCTTCATAATATCTTTAATTTGTATGGAAAGTAGTGCGTTGTAACATGTTTGACTGCGAGCGCGTGAGCTCCCTCTCTCTCTCTCTCTCTCTCTCTCTCTCACACGCTGGCGAGAGAGACAAGAGGCTCATAAGCCTTCTATAATGAAATCGATCATCCCTCCTTTTGTACAACCACAACAACAACAACAACAACAACAACTACTACTACTACTATAACAATAATAAAATAATAATAATTATAATAAATATAGCTGCAAGCAGCAATCACTGGGGTTCAAGCATTTTAAGGCCTAAGGTGGTATGCTTTTAGGGTCTTGGCCAACTTGGATGTATAGCTGACAGTGAAACACATCGAAAATGGACAATAGGCTCACAGAAACACACACAAATAGAAATTAAATGGTTAAACTATCATATTAATAATCATTAAGCTTGCTTACACACACACACACACACACACCGATATACATATACACACACATTTTGTTGCAGATATAGATATTTGAAATAAATGACAGGTGACAATACTTTTTTCAAATCTTCTTTTTAAAGAGTTTATATAGTCATTTTCAGATTTCTCTGTGATCATAATCTGGCAAAATTGTAAAAACTGATATGTCTGTATGAACAAAATGGTAAACTTTGACTCAATGAGATTTAAAATGTTATAACAGTGATTTCATAATGTTTAAGTTTATATGAATTCATAAGTAAACATGAACAGTACTGTTTTAAAGTTTAATAAGCCCATTAGTGGTCTTCCGCTGCCATCTAGTGGTTATAAATTGCAATTTCTCATACAACATTGTGTTTTAACCTTTATAACTGTTATAGTGTTATTTTTTGCCCAATCCCTGGTGATTGCTGCTTGCAGCTATATTAGTTATTATTATTATTAGTAGTAGTATAGTGGTTGTTGTTATTATTCTCAAGAATGAAAATGCATCTTAATGTGGCTTATACATTAATGTGGATTATATGTATTCATCAGAGCCCTTACTTTGAGAATTTATACCATGAAAATAATTATTCTCTTCTCTCACTTTTTTTCTCAGTGTTGATTGCCATCTGATTGTTGTAAGTATTAGAAGTCAACCTACATCTCTGATTTGCCAGATAACATGCTAATTAATTAATTAATTGGCATGTTATTGTCTTAATGAAGACATTAAAAGGATAATTCGTTAAATAAATAAAATGGAATCCTGCATCTCTATTGCCAGTTGCATCATAACATATTAATCAATAATCACTGATGGAACTGAAAACATTTGAATTTGTACACACATATCCCACTCATATTTGGTCTTTTCTCCCTTTTCTCTCTTTTGCTTGTGTCTACAGCAGCTACATACACCCCAAAGGCTCTTTTCAGAGCCACATCTCGAGAGCGTCTTTGGCTTTGTAAGTATATATTTTGACTGACTGTCAGATATCTCTCAGAATTTGGGTTTAGATCAATCAAAAGCAACATCATGCAGCATGTTAGTAATGTCTTGATGAAGACATTAAAGGGACAATTCTTAAAAAATAAATAATTAATAAATCAATCAATCAATATTGATTAATATTAATTAATCAATAATCACTGATGGAACTGAAAACATTTGAATTTGTACACACATATCTCACTTATATTTGGTCTTTTCTCCTTGTTTTTAACTGCTAGGCACATTCTTATAATTTTACTTTAGATGTATCTTTGATATTCATGATAGCATAATTTGCAGCATGCATACAACATTTGTAATGTTGAGTACTTTAATGTTTGTGAGTAATATATTATTATCTTTTTTTCATGTAATAGTTTTTGCATTGTCTTCCACTGTCTCCCCACCTCCTCCACATTTTTGTCTTGCCACATTTTATTTCAGGGTAAGTAATATTATTTATCTTCATACTAAGGTGCTCTCGGTAATGTTTGTTTAAATAAACATGCATTTATATATTTAAGAAAATATGTCATGTTTGTATATTAAATATATTTTTATATAATATAAATTATATGGATATAAATTGTAAATGTAAATTTAAAAATGTAAATACTTTAAAATATATATACTGTATGTGTGTGTATTTATATATACACATAATAAACACAGTACACACACATATACATATACATATATATATATACATGTATATGTGTATACATATACATGTATATGTGTATACATATACATGTATATGTGTGTATATTATATATATATATATATATATATATATATATATATATATAATATTATATTATATTATATATATAATATTATATTATATTATATATATATATATATATATATATATTTATATTATACACACACACGTATAGCTTATTTTCAAACTAGAATACATTTAGTTTTTGTAGTCCAGGAAAAAAAAGGCCAAAAATCCCAAAATGATTCTCTTACAAAACAAGATTCTTGAGCCAATCATCACCATTATAAAAAAGTTCAATTTGCTGTTTCGTCATTGTTCTGTTCATCTCAGTAATTGAATAGTGGATGAAACACCCTTGATACCACCACCAGAATATCTGTCATAAAATGTCAAACCAGCATAACAGTTCCACAGACAGTCAAATTTACTTTTCCAGGAGGAAAGAGCATTATGGTATAAAATTCTGACTTTTACTAGTAAGAAAGCCATTTTAGATATCAGAAATTATATTGATATTAGAAATGCATTTTCAGTTATCAGAAATAACAAATGTAACATGTTGAAATTAGTGCTGTCAAAATTAGCGCGTTAACGCAGGAGATTAATTTTTTTCAGTTCAACATATTAACATTATTTAACGCCGTTAACGCAGGTGCGGAGCCTAGGGTTGGCCACCCCACTCATAACTGCTACTTTTCTTTTCCTTGACAAGAAGTGCATTTATTCAGTCTTTTCGAGCACATCCATCTGCCATATTCTCTCGACATGAGCAAACAAGTCTGTGTTGGGGTGAACAGATGTGAAGGAACACTGGTGTGTGTTGATCTCACGACGAACCTCATGAGTAGGACCTTGAAGAGTCCATCCAAGGTGGGTTTTAACTGCTGCAGGACCCCCCTGGTGGGCCTAACCGGATTGTTTGCGTGATGAGATGGGGGCAATCTGACCCGATCAGCAAAATGGGCTGCACTTTATCCATCTGCTGCAATGGTAGGCCAGCTAGATGTCTGTATCTCTTCTGTAAGGAAGCCACTGGATAGGTGTGTTCAGCGAGACCTAGTCTCTCAGATGTAAACGCACGCAGAATGAGGTGGGGATTTCTTGTGGGGATGAGACACAGGTGATACTGTGATGGAGACATCTGCCCCATGAAACACCTGCTGATCTTGTCTCACTGTGCGCAGGATCAAATCTTCCAGCTGCCCCTTGAGGTTCAGCTGCTGAGCTGCAGCATAGAGGAGGATAGTCCTTTCTGATCCGTCATCCAGCACTGCATACATTTCCATTTATGCATCCCCATTTGCAATTATCACTTTACTAACTTTCAGGAGGACTCTGCGGCTGCCGACAGAACTGTCTGCATACAAGATGCAACTGAACCCAACTGCTCCAACATACTCACTAATGAGCATACTCCAAGGGCGAAGAGCTTGAATGCCTTCACATCACCTGGCCCAGATGATCAGTCAGAATCTGATATTTTAAGCGCTCACTCGCATCTGCTGTAGAAGGTTCTCTAGTGCCATCCGTATTCTGGAAAACTGTCTGGGGTCAGCTGCTGTCAGGCTGGGAATAGTAGGCTTAGGTCCTCGATATATCTGCTTTTGGGCGTGCAGCATCTCCATTCTAGGCGTCACCTGTGGACATGAGGGTACCGTCGTACTGTCCTGCATGCTGGGCTGAGTAGGTGTATGACCTCTGAAGTGGTGTGTGATGACCTTCATCAGCATGTGGCGTCCTAGGTGAAATTGTAAGGTCCTCCATCTGTCTCGTCAGCTGCTCACACTGGGCAGCTCGGGGTGGAGGAACTTCATCAGTATACACTGCAGAACTTCTCCGACTACAGACGGCTGGTGGCACATGAGTGCGAGGGGCTGGTACTGGTGTCACTGTTCTACGAGGAGTCTCAAAGCTGGTGCTAAACTGTTGGATCTTCCTGCTTCAGAGAAGCATTTTCTGCCATCTCGAACCACATAGACTTTATATCAGACAACTGCTGGACTTGAAGGTAGTGCTCCCCGGGCTCAAAGTAGCTCTGGCCATACATCTCAGACAATGAGAATCCGAAACAAGGACTGGTGGGAGGTTGTCCTGCTCCACTTCACAGTTACAGAGTGAAAGGAGAGTTTTATAATGACAGGACACGCATTTATACAACACTTTATTTAAAAGGAAGAACCTCTCGTTCTGCACGTCATACATCATTACGCTATTTCTGCGTCATTACACATCCCCCAGTACTTTCCCTATGTGTCTGATTGACCCAATTCACCTATGTCTTGTTAATTAGTGTCTTGTAAATTAACCTATTAGATCTTTGTTTGTCCTGTGTATATAAGCCCAGTGTTTTTCTTCTATTCTTGGTCTTGTGTTAATGCTGCTGTTATCTTGGTGTGGATTATCGCTGTTTGTTTCTTGGTTTCCATTAAATTCTACTTAACTGATCTTCAAGCCTGATGATTTATGTATCAGTGTATAAGAAAGTGTGACAAAATGGCTTTCTTAATAGTAACAATCGCATTCATGATATTTTTGCTATTATTATTGATATCAGAAATGAACATTTCTACCAGTAGCAATTCAATTCTTGATATCAATATAAACATTTGCACTAGTAATCACGTGATTACTGATACCAAAAATAAAGGTTTTTACTAGTAAGAACTGTATTTCTGATGTGGGAAATTGAAATTTCAACTAGTAAGAAATACATTTTTGATATAAATAACTGAATTATTTCTGCTAATAGATATAGTGAAATATTGCAAAATATGCCATTACCACATTTTCAACAAGTCCAATATTTTGGATTTAGAATGGATTCAAAAACGAAGAGGCAACGCTACACAAGGCAGTGGAAATATGCACGGAGATTACTGCATGAAAGGTGTATTGGAGAAGAGTCATCATTTCATCCAGTAACACTTCAAGAAAGAATTAATGAAGAAAATTACACTGATGAAGACATTTCAGTGTTACTGAAAGTGTAGAAATTGGGGTCAGTGGGGAGAGCTGCAGTTCAGGACCTGACAGTGTGGCCGATGGGTCCAGTGAGGAAAACTGCAATTCAGAAACTGAGGATGAAAACAAAGTGGCCCTAACTTCACTCTCAACATTTTTACAAGAATGGGCAACAAAACACCTCATCAAGCATAATGTCCTAGATGATCTCCTGAAAGGACTTCAAAAAAATGGACACCCAGAGCTCCCATCAACAGCAAGGACACTGCTGAAAACTCCCAAGACTCATTAAATCAGTGGTAAAATCTGGAATGGAGTGTGTCCATTTTAATTTAAGAGAGAGCCTTCTTGAGCAGCTGCAGCGCTATCCAACGGAGATTACAGAAGGAGTTAGCACATTGGAGCTATCATTTAATATAGATGGCCTGCCTTTTTTTAAAAGCAGCAAAACATATCTTTGGCCCATCCTCTGTGCCATTCATCTGCCACCCATCAGTATCTTTCCTGTCACACTGACACTCGGTCCCACCAAACCAACAAATTTGGATTTTACTGAAGAAGAAGCCATAAAGGACATTCAGGAACTTCTGGACAATGGTTTGGATGGAAAAGAAATAAAAATCAGATGTGTTGTGTGTGACGCACCCACAAGAGCCATGGTAAAAAAGATCAAACAGTATTCTAGGTACTATGGGTGTGATAAATGCACACAGAAGGGCACATGGGTGGTTGGGCGCGTGACCTACCAAGAGGTTGATAACCTCACTTTACGAAGCAATGACATGTTTCGCGCTGAAATGACTAGACGTCAAGAAAATGAGGACACTCCTTTGTCCCCCTTTCTGAGCCTCCCAATGGACATGGTAGAACAATTCCCGATTGATTACATGCACCAAGCTTGCCTGGGAGTAATGAAAAAACTAATAACAGTGTGGGTTAGAGGAGACAGGAAGGTGAGAATGTCTGCTGGGCAAATAAGCAATGTCACCCAAAGGCTGCTGTCACTTCGAAAGGTCATTCCCAGCTGTTTTGCCCGGAAACCTAGAAATCTGGAAGACATTGACAGGTGGAAGGCAACCGAACTTCAAGGAAAGATTGTGCTTAAAGGAATTCTGGCTGACCAGCTATATGATCACTTCATGGTGTTCAGTGTTGCCTTGAGTCTTCTGCTTTGCCCTACACTTGCAGTGGAACACAACAGCTACAGCAAAGAGCTGATGAAATACTTTGTTGGAAAAGCAGGAGAACTATATGGAGACCACTTCATGGTGTACAATGTACATTCAATGGTGCATCTACCAGAGGAGGCAATGGCTTTTGGCAGTCTTGATGCTTGCAGTGCATTCCCTTTTGAAAACTATCTTGGGAAGCTGAAACGACTTGTAAGGTCAGGAAAGCAGCCACTTATTCAAGTGGTCAAACGGCTAAAGGAGATGTCAAAATCCCCACTGTCTGTGGAGGCCTCCAAGCCCAAATTCAAAAGGCCCAATAATGCCTTCATACTTGATGAAGGAAAATGCTGTGAGGCGATTGAAGAGAGAGAAGAGTTGGATGATTCTGGTTACCAGATGCTGCTGTGCAAGCTTTTGAGAAAACAGAACCACTTTTCAGAGATCCATGTGATTCAAGAATGCTTGGATGCTTCAAAGTGCAATCAAGGCATGCTGTTATGAAGCTCATACCAGAACGGCAGCTGACAAGAAAAGCTATAATGGTGGAAAAAAGAGAAGAGACAATTTTCTTAGCAATTCTGCATGTGCACAGATAATGCCCTAGGAATCTCTCTCTCTCTCTCTCTCTCTCTAGTTAAATTCAATTGAAATTATTATATAATACAGGAAATAACGAGATAACTATTAAGACCTCTCTCCCTCTCTACTCCCCTCCCCCTAATTCAATTTATTGACATGACGTGCAGTATTGCCAAAACATTACAATGAACAAAAATAATTATTGTATAATTCATAATATAAAAAAGCAGCACATGGTAGCACATGGCACCAAGGAAGGGTTAATACCCGAAAACGTTTTACACTATACACCTTTGCACTTTTTTTGCACAATTTTGTGACCTCTGAATAATAAATGATATAAGCCTTTTGGGCTAAATTTGTGCGGATCTCCTTCATCTTTATAATTCATAATATAAAATAAATAAATAAGCAAATAAATACACACACACACACAACTCTCTCACTCTCCCTCTCTGCCCCCTTCCACCTTTATCCCTCTCTCTCTCTCTCTCTCTCACACACACACACAAACAGCCAATGCATTAATGTTAAGATCTACTGTTAATTTACCATTTAAGGACATTCAGAGAAACCAAGGAGGATAAACAGTGAAGGTCATTAAAATCAGTTATTATAAGCAATAAGTTATTGAATAAATATAATACACTGTGTAAGTTATCTTTAATAAATATTTACTTGTGTATATATATTTTTTTATCTCAACAGATGGACATAAAAAGTTTTGCAGTTGTGGAATTTGCTGAGGATAGTGCTGTTGAAATAATTCCAACGTCATGGTTGGAGGAAACCAAAGAGGTATTGTTTTGTTTTCAATAAGTTTTCACATTCATTTACATTACTAAATTAGTTTGAGAATGGTAAATCTTTTTTTTTTTTCAGGGAGCATTCTGTTACTGGACATTTGCGAACACAAGGAAACTTGTAAAAAACTGCATTCTGCCAGACAAAGCGAAGTGGAGGCGATGTCCATTAAAAAAAGTTTGGCTAAGAACAGGTAACGTAGTTTTTGCATTATTTAAATGAATCTACAGTTGTCATGATCTCCACACTCTATTATCACCTGTACCTGAGCCTCACCCCAGCACTCACACAACATGTTCTTTTTAGGTCTGGTCTTGGCTAGGACTACCCAAAGTCTCAAATATACATCTTACCTGAAGTATTTACCCACAGCGTTATTCTTTGCATCCTTGTTCCTGTTGTTCCTCTCCTTTACTCCTATCTCCAAGTCTGTTCCCCGAACCTGTAAGAGAAAGAGACATCATTGCAACATTTGTCAGTCGGTGATTATTGGTGTGTTTATGGGGCTTACTCACCTTCCACAGACTGGTCATCTGCTCTCCAGCCCTGCACATCTTCCTGTTGTTGTTTATTGCAAGATACTCACCTATTTGCTCTGCATCTGTCAATTAGCCTGTGTTTATCATTAGTTCCCTTCTGTGAAGTGTTTCCTGACAGCAGTATTTTAATGAGGATTGTTAAAGGAAAATTCAATCATCAAGAAAATCGCTAAACTACACTTTACACCAATATTTAATTTTTACTGTATTTTCCAGACTCTTACACTAAAGTTCTTCAGAAATGCCGGCGTGTAGTGGAAACTTTGAATGTTGAAACAGAAGACTGCTCCACAGTGAACAAAAAGAGGACACATAAAAAGCCACCAAGATTTGTGTCGGAAATTGATTCTTCCTCAGATGGTAATTATTCAAATCACTTCAAAGAATTTTGTATATATCCACTGAAAAAATTAAAATAAAAAAACCTTAGCAAACCTGTTGAGGATCCAAATACAGAATTAAATAAGTGTAATCCAAAGATATAATCAACAGGCAAGAGGTCACACACATATGTTTGCCATATAACATATAACGTAGAAACAAAAACAGGAAAAGAGCCAATGTAATTATAAATAACAATTTGTGAGCTATTTTGAAGATCCATTTACAATCATTATAGTCCACATGCTATTTAAACAAATGAACATAAACCTAAACTTGTCAATGTTAAGAACATTTGGTTGAAATTACATTTTAAAACACTCATTCCAGAGGTTAGTGACACAGCATATGCAAAACACAAACAGAATTGTCCCCCAAAATATAGAGTAATCATCCTCACGCTCGCACATACTAGACACATGAATATTCAAGGTTTGCTTTTGGTGTTAAATCGAAAGGATTTAAACGTAACACTTTTCTGTCAGTTTTACCTAGTTTCTACCTAGTCTCAAAGTTTGCCTGTTCATTAATCAGCTGGGTTGTTTTGATCTTAAAATCATTGCTTTGTTTTGGTTACTCTTGCTCAGCAGGCCGATAAGAGAGGCACCATCCCTGCCTCCACTCCAGCAGTCTCTCTCTCTTACTGTGCAAATTATCATTTGACCGTCTCATCAATCTTTAACTTAGACTATAATATCAAATTCATTACAACATATAACCCAAAATCATTCAAATGTTAAAAATGTCAAAGCTTCTATATCTCAAATCTCAATTTAGACTGTTTAAAATACATAATGCTAGGAGCATTTCTTAAAATTATTTTTATCTTAAAATGCTTAAAACCCTTAAAGGGTTAGTTCGCCCATTTAAGACATGAAGTTGTATGCAATCCTTACCAGCACTATAGTGCATACACACTGACCCACCCTTTAGTCACCTCCTGGTCAGAGTTCTGGCGCTGGAAGTTTTCAAGATAGTACTCCCGGTTGGTTTCGGGGCCTCAAAACTGTGCGTTTCAAAATTCATACCTCAGTTTTAATCGGCACTATTTTCTTTCCATTTCTATCAATCCGCGCTGCTGTCAACGTCAACAGTGCGCACGCAGTCGCGCTATCAACAACTGATCTGAGCGTGCGCACTGTTGGCGTTGACAGCAGCGCGATTGATAGAAATGGAAAGAAAATAGTGCCGATTAAAACTGAGGTATGAATTTTGTCAGGCGTGTTTTTGTGATGTAAATTATTCAAGCTTTGAAACGCAAATAATTTTTCACGTAAAACGCACAGTTTTGAGGCCCGAAACTAACCGAGTACTATCTTGAAAACTTCCAGCGGCCAGAACTCTGACCAGGAGGTGACTAAAGTGGTCAGTGTATGCACTATAGTGCTGGTAAGGATTGCATACAACTTCATGTCTTAAATGGGCGAACTAACTTTAACCTGTTATCAAACCATCTCTTGAATCAGCAAAAGCAGTCTTCATTTTTAGCCACCACCATGTATTGTAATCATCTTATGCCATGCCTAATGACCTGCATGAATAAAAACTATGATATAGACACATTAGTTCAATATCATCTCAGCCTCATAATAAATTTTCATAATTATATAAACTATGGATTAAAAGCTTTTGTGAATTTTTGTTTTTGTTTTTATATAAACATTCAAAAATATTTTCTTTTCAGATGAAAGCAGAGTTACAAAGAAAAAAAAAAGTGTCAAAACCTGTTCCACCTAAATGTAAGTTGTTATATAATTAATGCAGACAGTGATATTACATTTATTACTTTGTTTTGTTTGTTATTCATAATTTTAAGGCTCTAAAATGCAAATCAACCTACTAGATGTCTTTTCATATTTCTGTTGTATTTTTAGATCAGCCACTTCCCAAAACTTATCCTGAATACAAAGGTACACACACACACACACACGTATTTATGTATGTAGTACATTTGTGCGTAGACTTAAAGTAATATTTTCTTTCCAATCCACAGACAATCAAGAAAAGCCAAGTTCTCCGGATTTATTCTGTAGGAGGAAGTTTCTTATTTTAATAAACATGTAATGTCTATTTATACTTGCAGCTCTATTAAAAATAAATAAATATTTACAGCAGAGGCATCCTTGACACAGTTCTCACTGCAGGGTGTGTCACCACCCCAACAAGGTGTGTAGCAAAATTTCATTGTGATACATTCATAAACTTGTATGTAATATGTACGTTTTGAAACATAGGTATTTTGTTTTTATGCCTCAGCCGTGTCACATCTGTTAAGAGAGCCACAGGCCTCATTTGATGAAGCCACAAAGAGTAAGCAAGCAGTTCTTTGTCACAATCATGCATACACATTTAAGGAACTAACTCTATATAATATTTAATTTCTCCTTAGACTACCACACAAGAGTCTTACAGAAGTTGCAAGAACTCTGTGAAAACCAGCAAGATATCCTTGCTATGCAAAGGGAAATTCTGGCTGCAGTGACTGTTCCAGGGGTTAAAGCAGAGGAGGGGGTTCTAGAAAATGGGCCCTGTCAAACCATCAAACAACTTAAACAGTTTGACAAAACATTAGACACTCAAGAGAAAAGGACAAAGATGGTAATAAATACATACATACATACATACATATAGATAAGCTGTATAGTATTCCTCTACAGCAGGGGTTCTCAAAGCCCCTAGCCCTGCACAATTTGTATGTCTCCCTAATCAGACACACCCAATTTATGTCTTGCAGTCTCTAATGAGCTAATGAGTTGAATCAGGTGTGTTAAGGGAGACAAACAAAATGTGCAGGGCTAGGGGTCCTCCACAGGTTTGAGAACCATTGCTCTACTGCAGGGTTGTCCAATCCTGCTCCTGGAGGGCCATTTTCCTGCATATTTTGGCTCCTACCCTAATTAAGCACACCTAATCAAGGTCTTACTAGGCATACTAGAAACTTCCAGACAGTTGTGTTGAGGCAAGTTGGAGCTAAACTCTGTAGGACAGTGGCCCTCCAGAACTGAGTTTGAACACCCCTGATCTACAGGGTTTCTGCAGGCCTTAAAAAGTTCTTAAATCGGAGGAAAATGTCTTATTAAAATTATGAAATCATGGCATTAAATGTTGCAAGCACTGCAAAAAAAAACAACAACAAAAAAAACCCAATAACTTTCCAATGAATATTTTTTTATATAGTATACTATAAATTTACATCTAGACATTTAATTTTAATCTAATTTACATCATTGATGCACTGTGTCCCTTTAAATTTGCCTGGTCTTAAAAATGGTCTTTACTTGGTCTTAAAAAGTTAAAAGTTATTTATGAAGTCTTAATTTTTATCTTCATAAAGCCTGCAGGAACCCTGATCAACAATGAAATGCTCACTCAGCTATGTCATCATAATTTTGAACTGTGGTATTGTTACAGTTATTGTTTAAGTTAATTTCTATGTTTTTATGGTATTTAACTGCCATCTTGTTTTATTTATATATATATATATATATATATATATATATATATATATATATATATATATATACACAAATTTTTAGGTGAACTACCTACAGTCAATCGGGGTTCAAATCCAGGGGCAGCTGTTCGAAAATGCTGCGTAAGGTGGCCACCAATGAGGTCCTGGGTGCATACAGCCTTAGGGGGAAGAAATCCAAACTAGCCTTCCAAGGTCTCAGGATTTGTTCCATTATTATAGGTAAGTTTTAGTCTAACTGACAATTATGTTAAAGGATTATAATAAAGTAACTATCTTGAATATTACATTGTAGAATAAAATACTTTTTATGCTTTCAGGGCTGCGTTTCCCGAAACCTTCTTAACACGTTGTTCTTAAATTAAGCTGTGCCTTCGTTAATACGTGTTTCCCGAATCGTTCTTAGTTAAGTATACCTTCTGTAAGTCATACTTTTGTAAGGTTGGTCTGGACCACTTATCACATTTGACAGTTAACAGTTCTTTACATATCATTCTATACGAATAGTTGTGCAAAATCAAAGACGGTGCGTATTTTCAATTGAAGATAATTTATAGATTTAATGGGCTGTTTTTGGTGCTTGACACTTTTTTATTGGTCATTTTGTGTGTTTTACGAATAAGATAGACTACAATGTTAAGAAGCTTACTTAAATGTAAAATGCTTTTTCTCTATTTTGCAATAGTGAAAGATGTAGCGCGCTAAGAGACAGCGTTATCAGGAAACGCACTCCAGAACAATTGGAGATTACCAAATCTCAAATCTAACACCAACACTCCCCCCCATACAAATGCACAGCATGCATGGATGATTTATAATTGTATTATTTCATTCTACTTCTAGGTGCAACACAGAGGAATTTTAAATCACTGAAGTCAGTTGAGGTGGAGGATTTGATTTCCCTGGCTCTAAAATTTGCCCCCCACAGGAATTTGAAATGGTAATCACACTATATTAAAATATATTTTGAGATGAGTATCAACTGTCAATAGAACTGATGCAAAAGTATTTTTATCTAATTTTACTGTAAGATTGAACAGAATTGTAAGAAACAACATTGCCAGCAAGCACCCCTTTTAACACTTTCTTCAACAGCAAAAATGCAAGTGATCACGCGGGCGCTTCCCTGTCGTGCATTCCACACTCCGCACAAACATTTGAATATGGGCCAATAATAGAGCATATTTATAGGCCTATAGGTTTATTAAAATAAATATTCACCAGTCCACTTCAGACAGATACTAGAGATGTAGTTATAACCTATAAATTGAAGGCTTTTAGACATTTTAATATGATCTAACTGACCGATGCCGCTCCAATCTGTTGATCATTATTTGTTGTTGATCAAGATTAAACGGATGTCGCTCTCATAAAAAGACTTCGTTTAATGACTCAATTATGGATTAAATCATTAAGATACATAACAGGTTAAATAAAATATGCTGAATATGTAATATTGTTCAAATATTTATAAAAATGCTATAAATAGCCAGGCTGCTAATAAGACTGCAGTTTCACGTTTTGCGTCTGCATAACAAAATAAATGATTTTTAATATGCAATTATACGAAATCAAACAAGACGTGTAATGAAGAAAAATATTTAGAAAAAAAATGGGGAAAAAGTAAATATTAATTCATTTTTAACGTACATTAAGTAAACAGTTCCCCGCAGTACATTAATATCAACCAATTCAGCACCACCACCATGGACAGCACCTTGCAATGACGTACATAAGAATATATACCTCAAGTAACCTTCTAAGGCATAGGTCTTCAACCCTGTTCCTGGGGACCCACTGTCCTGCAGAGTTTAGCTACAACCCTAATCAAACACACCCGAAGCACCTAATCAAGCTCCTCAAGATTGCTTGAAAATACAAAGGCAGGTGTGCTGAAGAAGATTGGAAATAAACTTTGCAGGACATTGGTCCCCAGGAGCTCTGTCCTAAGGCAGTGGTTTTCAAACCGGTCCTGCAAGCACCCCTAGCACCTCACATTTTGTATGTTTCCCTATATCTGACACACCCATTTCAGGTCTTGCAGTCTCTACTAATGAGCTGATGAGTCAGGTGTGATAGATGAGGGAGACACAGAAAATGTGAAGTGATGGGGGTGCTTATTAGGACCGGTTTGAAAACCACTGTCCTAAAGTATACTTGTGCGTGCGTGTGTGTGTGTGTGTGCGTGTGTGTGTGTGTATATATATATATATAGTTCGGGGATCATACCTAGAAAAGTTGTACCTTGAGTTAAGGTCTACCTTTAGGTGGGTTTAAAATAGTAATCACACTGTATTAAAATCTATTTTGAGATAACTGTCAACTATGTCAATGGAACTGATGCATATGTATTTTTTTTTTCTTATTTTTCTATAAAATTTAACAAAGTTTCAAGAAACTAAATTGCCAGGAAGCGCCCCATTGCTACCCTGTAATGAGTTTAAAATGTAATTCAGACATTTTTCTCAAAAGTGCGGGATAAAAGAATAAGAAATATGAGATATAAATTCAGAACAGCGAGAAAAAATATCAAAAAACTGAATTGTGAGAAAAAGTCGCAAATACATTTATTTATCCGAAAACATGCTTCCATTAACTTATACACATGAAATAAGAATCTCGCTCTCACAGTTTTAAACGCACGGGAAATTCAAAACATCGATGTAATAATCAAATAAATGGTTTACATTCCACAAACTTTAACAGCCCTAAACATATTTGTTCGCATTTGTTAAAAGGTTAACTTGACAGTCCCCATATATTACGATTTGACAAGCTGATCGTAAAAGTATGCTGAAGTGACTCTTTGACTTTGATATTTAGATAGGATTTCGATATATGGGTTATGCATGAATGTATATACGTATTAATTTATGAAGTAGAGTATTATTTATTTAACTGCTCATGTAATTTAATCTGATTTTCATCTCCTTAAGCTACACTTTTTGTTTCTTTGTTACTTTTACAGAAGACTGAGGCGGAAGAACAAGAGTAGAAGACGAAGGAAAATGATTATCAACATGTTGTTAGTAGTAGTAGTAATTTATAGTTATAGGTAATTTATTTATAGTTAATACCGTAATTTATTTGTTCATGCTGTATCGTTCCTTAATATGCTTGCACCTGTGCATGTTTATTTGTATATACTTGATAATGAAATGTTTTGGAAGTATTTCATGGCTTATGCTATTTTATATCAACAATAAAACAATGAATATGGATTGTGGACTGATTTATTTATATAGATTTACTGCTTTATTTATCAATAACTAAGTACCAATGCAGAAAAAGGTAAGAATTAATAAACATGAATAGGGTTAGGTTATTCTAACGTTCCCCTAACATTATTCTAATGTTCCCGTAACGTTCCCCTAACGTTAGGGGAACGTTAGAATAACGTTCTATAAACCAGAAACTAACGTTCTATTTCCGTAAAGAAAACTTTCCTGGCTAACCAAAAACTAACCTTAAAAAAAACATTCTGGGAACCAAAAACTAAAGTTCCCAGAACGTTCTGGGAACCAAAAACTAAAGTTCCCAGAACGTTCTGGGAACCAAAAATTGTTAGCTGGGAAGAGGCTCATAAGAAATCGATCATCCCTCCTTTTGTACAACCACAACCACAACCACAACAACAACAACTACTACTACTATAACAATAATAAAATAATAATAATTATAATAAATATAGCTGCAAGCAGCAATCACTGGGGTTCAAGCATTTTAAGGCCTAAGGTGGTATGCTTTTAGGGTCTTGGCCAACTTGGATGTATAGCTGACAGTGAAACACATCGAAAATGGACAATAGGCTCACAGAAACACACACAAATAGAAATGAAATGGTTAAACTATCATATTAATAATCATTAAGCTTGCTTACACACACACACACACACACACCGATATACATATACACACACATTTTGTTGCAGATATAGATATTTGAAATAAATGACAGGTGACAATACTTTTTTCAAATCTTCTTTTTAAAGAGTTTATATAGTCATTTTCAGATTTCTCTGTGATCATAATCTGGCAAAATTGTAAAAACTGATATGTCTGTATGAACAAAATGGTAAACTTTGACTCAATGAGATTTAAAATGTTATAACAGTGATTTCATAATGTTTAAGTTTATATGAATTCATAAGTAAACATGAACAGTACTGTTTTAAAGTTTAATAAGCCCATTAGTGGTCTTCCGCTGCCATCTAGTGGTTATAAATTGCAATTTCTCATACAACATTGTGTTTTAACCTTTATAACTGTTATAGTGTTATTTTTTGCCCAATCCCTGGTGATTGCTGCTTGCAGCTATATTAGTTATTATTATCATTAGTAGTAGTAGTAGTATAGTGGTTGTTGTTATTATTCTCAAGAATGAAAATGCATCTTAATGTGGATTATATGTATTCATCAGAGCCCTTACTTTGAGAATTTATACCATGAAAATAATTATTCTCTTCTCTCTCTTTTTTTCTCAGTGTTGATTGCCATCTGATTGTTGTAAGTATTAGAAGTCAACCTACATCTCTGATTTGCCAGATAACATGCTAATTAATCAATAGATCAATTAAAGCATGTGGCAATAGATCATGTGGCATGTTATTGTCTTAATGAAGACATTAAAAGGATAATTCGTTAAATAAATAAAATGGAATCCTGCATCTCTATTGCCAGTTGCATCATAACATATTAATCAATAATCACTGATGGAACTGAAAACATTTGAATTTGTACACACATATCCCACTCATATTTGGTCTTTTCTCCCTTTTCTCTCTTTTGCTTGTGTCTACAGCAGCTACATACACCCCAAAGGCTCTTTTCAGAGCCACATCTCGAGAGCGTCTTTGGCTTTGTAAGTATATATTTTGACTGACTGTCAGATACCTCTCAGAATTTGGGTTTAGATCAATCAAAAGCAACATCATGCAGCATGTTAGTAATGTCTTGATGAAGACATTAAAGGGACAATTCTTAAAAAATAAATAATTAATAAATCAATCAATCAATCAATCAATATTGATTAATATTAATTAATCAATAATCACTGATGGAACTGACAACATTTGAATTTGCTAGGCACATTCTTATAATTTTACTTTAGATGTATCTTTGATATTCATGATAGCATAATTTGCAGCATGCATACAACATTTGTAATGTTGAGTACTTTAATGTTTGTGAGTAATATATTATCTTTTTTTTCATGTAATAGTTTTTGCATTGTCTTCCACTGTCTCCCCCTCCTCCACATTTTTGTCTTGCCACATTTTATTTCAGGGTAAGTAATATTATTTATCTTCATACTAAGGTGCTCTCGGTAATGTTTGTTTAAATAAACATGCATTTATATATTTAAGAAAAATATGTCATGTTTGTATATTAAATATATTTTTATATAATATAAATTATATGGATATAAATAGTAAATGTAAATTTAAAATGTAAATACTTTAAAAATATATATACTGTATGTGTGTGTATTTATATATACACATAATAAACACAGTACACACACATATATATATACACACACACACATATATATATATATATATATACACACACACATATATACATACATATATATATATACACATATATATACACATATATGTACACACACATATATATACACATATATACTGTACATTCTATATACTGTATTCTAATAATATATTTAAATTATATACTTGTATATTTGTAAACTATGTTTTTTCCTATTATTATTTTTTTATTTAAGGTTAGAATTTTGAATGAAAAACCAAAATGATAAAGAGGGCAAATAATTTGAGGACTCTGTACAGTATTTAAACATGATTGTGTCTATGCTTTTTTCCAGAAATGCATGTTATTGTTCAAGGGGTAGTGCCATGGACTATCAGTGGAGGGACAGAGATTTGATTATAAAGATCTTCATTTGTGTTCGGAAGATGAACGAAAGACTTGCGGGTTTGGAACGATATGAGGGTGAGTTATTGATGACATAATTTACATTTTTGGGTGAACCAACCTTTTAACTTCTGTTACCTGGAGTGTTCAAAGACACTGTTAATGCTGACCAATATGCCATAAGAAATGGGAGTAGTATGAATACTTTACACAAACACTTAGTGACATCACAATTCAAGATTTATTTTACAGTTTTTTACGATTGTTTACACACTAAAATAAAAATTTCCACGCAATTTGCAAAATTCTACTCCAATGAGCAAAACACCTCCACAGATTTGCACAACATTACACACAATGTCTGCTTCACCCTTTTTGCAAAACATTACACACAGTGATTTGTAAAACTCTACACACATTTTCACACCTTAGACACAGATAAGGATTGTGAGGTTACTTCCTTGTCATTACAAAGCACTGGATTGCCAATGACCACACTAATGAACGAATTGGATAATCACAACCACCAGGTGTGGAAGCACACATGTGCTAATTTGAAAACGCAGCACTCAGTTGTGCTATAAAAGGCAGCAGGTGAGTTCACCTGTCTTCAACAAAAATGGAAGGAGTTAGAAGAAGAAGAAGAGTGAGAATGAGAGGGGGAGCTCAAAGAGGAGATGAAGGCGGTAGAGGAAGAGGAGAAGAAGTGGGTAGAGGAAGAGGAGAAGAAGTGGGTAGAGGAAGAGGAGAAGAAGTGGGTAGAGGAAGAGGAGAAGAAGGAGGTAGAGGAAGAGAAGGAGGTGGTAGAGGAAGAGGAGAAGGAGGTAGAGGAAGAGGAGAAGGAGATAGAGTAAGAGGCCTTGGTAGAAGAAGAGGAGGTAGAGGAAGAGGAGAAGGAGGTAGAGGAAGAGAAGGAAATAGAGGAAGAGGAGAAGAAGTGGGTAGAGGAAGAGGAGAAGAAGGAGGTAGAGGAAGAGGAGAAGGAGGTGGTAGAGGAAGAGGAGAAGGAGGTAGAGGAAGAGAAGGAGGTGGTAGAGGAAGAGGAGAAGGAGGTAGAGGAAGAGAAGGAAATAGAGGAAGAGGTAGAGAAGGACTTGAAGGGTTGATAGAACCTGAACAAAGAAGACAAGGACCAAATTTGACTCGAGAAATCCGTGCAACACTTATTGACCATGTTATCAACCATGGACTGACACTGATGGAAGCTGGACAAAGAGTTCAACCAAATCTCAGCAGAAATACTGTTGCGTCAGTAATTCGGACATTTCATCGAGAAAACAGGTAAGCTAACCACACAGTATATTGAAACTGAAGCTTGCTGTACTTGTCATCAATAATGTTTACTGTGACATTTGACAATAGGCTGCATATGTATTTTATATATATATAAATTTTTTTTTTTTTACATAGGATTGAGGGTAGAGGACACCAAGGTGGAAGGGGCTCTATGTTCACTCGTGCACAAGAGGCTGCCATTGTGAACATGGTTTTGGCCAATAATTGTATCAGGCTGCGAGAAATCCAAGCCAATATCATCAATGATGACAATATTTTCAGTAACATTCAACGAGTCTCTCTGTCAACATTAGGTCGAATCCTAAAGAAAAATCAAATATACATGAAGCAACTGTATCGGGTACCATTTGACAGAAATTCAGAGAGTGAAACATCTGCGCAATGAGTATGTGGAGGTATGTATTGTTCATCTTACTATGGTGTGGTATTGTGCACTGCTCATAATGTTCTGTCACAAAAAAAATACTGTCCAATAGATATTGAATAGCATCTTATTGTCTTTAATGTGTTTCAGAGAGTCTTGCAAATGGATGCAGCAGAAATTCAACATGAATTTATATATGTGGATGAGGCTGGATTTAACCTTGCGAAAACAAGAAGAAGAGTGAGAAATGTAATTGGACACAGGGCAATCACCAATGTGCCAGGGCAGCGAGGGGGTAACATCACCATTTGCGCTGCTATCACACAAAATGGGGTCCTCCACCACCATGCAAATCTGGGACCCTATAATGCAAATCTAATTCTTGCATTTCTTGACCAATTGCATGAGATTGTCACAGCATTACACCAAGTGGACCATATGCGGTACATTGTCGTTTGGGACAATGTCTCATTCCATCGGGCTGCTCTGGTCCAGAATTGGTTCCATGATCACCCTGATTTTCCATGATCATCCTGAATCCTATAGAAGAGTTTTTTTCAGCGTGGCGGTGGAAGGTATACGACCTGCGGCCCTATGACCGTTTGCCCCTCATTCAGGCCATGGAGCAGGCCTGTGATCTTATTGAAGCAGCTTCTGTGCAGGGGTGGATTCGTCACACAAGGCGATTCTTCCAACGGTGCCTTGCCAATGAAGACATAGCCTGTGATGTCGATGAAATCTTATGGCCTGATCCAGCCAGACGGAGAGATGAATAGTTACAGTATTCTTGTTGCTTTTACAGTAGTTTTCTGTAATTTCTGTTTACTTTACTTTTCTTCAGAGTCAAAGTGTATGTACTGTAATTCATGCAGTAATTTTCATTTGTCTACAGATTTTATGTTTCATTGATTTCATTGTTGGTTGATTACTGTAACTGAATATTGTAAGTATTGAAATAAATACTTGAAATATTCAGTCAGCAGCATCAGTGTTGTGCAGTGCTTTGTAAGTTTTATAGGCCTATTTGTGTACATTCTCCCTATATCTCAAACTAATCATGAAGAATGTTGTGGGTTTGTCACAATATTTTTCCCATCTAAATGATCCCTTACATAACAATGTCTGGCCAAAAATCTAGCACATGCTATTTCCTAAAATTCGTTTTTTTACTAATGTGTTTTTTATTTATCACAGCAGTGTGAAACTGGCTGCAATAGTGTCTGATCATTGAGGACTGTGTTGGTTAAATAAAAACTAATAGCATTTTCACAAATATGTGTATATGTTTTGACTGAAGTGTGTATGTTTTGACTGAAGTGTGTCATTTTGCAAACAATCTTGGAATTATGCAAATTGAGTGTGGTGTTTGGATAATTGTGCTTATATTTGGGGAAAAAAGAACCCGGTTTTTAAAATTGCGTGTAAACAATTGAAAAAAAACTGTAAGCATACTAAATATGGCTGTAGTGAAAAGTGTAACTGAAACTTGAGAATTTCTGATAGTTTTTGTTTTTGTTTTTCCAGACTACATCCAAAATAGTGTTTCCACATCTGAGATGAAGGCAGTCATAAGAACCAAGCGGAACGATGAGGATAAGCTCTTCAAAAAATGAAACCTGTCTGAATAATGAGGGAAGAAATATGCATGATTGTGTGATTTGTAAATAAACACTAAATATATTTAGTGTAACTCTCAGCCTGTTATTTTAAGTTTAAAGAAAAGTAAAATAATTTATTGTTGCATTGCTGTTTGAGACATTCACTGTTGTCTTGTACCTTAATTTATTATATTGCAGTTGTGTAAAATAAAACTGGTTATTCTGAATATTCTGGTTGCATTTCAGTGTTACTGTACAGCATTTTATTAGTATTGCACTTTGGTAGTACTGAATTGTACTTCAGTTGTGTTATTGCAGTACTACTGCAGATTTATTGCAGTATAACTGTAGTAATACTTCAGCTGTATTGCAGTAATACTGCGGTTCTATTGCAGTTGTTTGTTAGTAATACTACAGCTCTACTGCAGTTGTATTTCAATAGTACTTCAGATGTATTGCAGTAAAATGGCAATAATGCAGTTTTTTCGTGTCCAAAAAACTGCATTTTTCTACATGTAACAAAAACTGCAGTATTACTTTAAAAAAAAACTGCAGTAATTTTTTGTAAGGGTCAGATTCCAGATTTTTAATAGTCTCTCGGCCAAATATTGTTCGATCTCCGTTTGTTTGTCCGAGGAAGCAGTAACTCTGGGGGGCGGGGCTTACTGTTAGTTCAATTGGAAAAGTTCACTGAACAGTTTGTCTGGTTTTATGTGAATTTTGTAGGGCATTTATATGAATACTGACCTCTATTTTATTAGATTTGCCAGCTGTCACTTCTGGGTGGCCAAAAATTACAAGACACGCTAAACCACATCTTCACAAACAGACTAGCATCATTATTTAATTGGGCTGGACGTGGAGAGAAGAGGAGCTTTGAAACCTCTAATGTTCAAAGGATAATGTTCCGTAAGTAATAGATCAGCACCTGATTAATTAAAAGGGCCTTTCACACTGTCTTTGTTTAAAGGTGCAGTAGGAGATCTTGCAAAATGCTAACTTTAGCCTGATACCAGTTTGTTCTATTCGACCACAAGTGCCCTGCGAAGTGGACATCACCAGATATTCTGCCATGATTCCAGTTCGAAGCGAGCATATGTGTTAAATACAAAGGGCATTAAATGTGCGAGACGTAAATTTAAGTAGTATTTATTTACAATATATTATGTCACACTTCGCACTTCTCTAGTAAGTTTCATCTGTGTGTGAAGACGCTGCGCAGCGCAAATCCGTGAATGAATGTCCGAAGTGAAGTAAAGCGAGGGGCGCAAGGACTGGAATTAGACCTAACTTATTGATTGGTATCAGGATGTGAAGAGACTTAAAACCAGCACAACAAAAAATGTTTCTGAAGACAATCATCTACTGCACCTTTAAGAGTTTTGTCTAATTATTTATTAGTAGACCTGGAATCTCCAAACCTGCCCCTGGAGAGCTTTTTTGAGAAAATTTTGTCTTGTGGTGCTCAAGTGCAATTTATTTTCTTTATGGGCACCACGTTTTTTTTCTACACATTTGGAAGCACAGCTGTTTACATAAGAATTGTAAATGTTTCTGAGGGGATCAGAGTGGGATTGCAAATGCATATACCATGTCAAATATGGTATGTGTAGCGGGTACAGGATTTCTGCATCAGCTGACAGTTAAGTATTCCCAGCAATCTGTGGAATGGTGGAATAAAGACAGGACAAAAATGTGCGTGAGATCAGCTCTCGTCTTGCTGGGTTATGTATTTTTCAAAAGATGTTCACATTAGAACAAACGCAACTGCCAAAAAAATAAATGCATTATGTAACAATAAATTGCTTTTTTTTTCTTATGCAAATGTCCATTGTTTCAGTCTCTTTCTTGTGAATACACAGCATTTCCATGAAGATCTGTCCATCAGCCAATTGCTGTTTTACTCGTTTGCATATTCACATGCTATTTGGTAGGGCTGCATGATATTTTGCATGCTATAATCATGCGCATCTAGTCAGTAAAGCCGGTTCCGTGATTAGCGCTAAATCTCCATCACCTGTTTTCAAATGGAGCGGCATTTAATACACAGAGCCATAGTTCACTGACAAACTACGCAATTCGTGCTCAGAATCACAGATGAATCACCTGCGATATTGAACGTGATATTGCGTATCTTGTCTTAGCGTCTGCTAAATGTCTAAATGTAAATGTAATGTAAAATTAAATTTAAATACAGAAAAATATTTTGCATATTACATTTCAAAATGAATTATGCAACCCATATGCTTCCAAAACATACTAATGGTCATTGTTGTAACTGACACCCCATCATCAACATGTCATAACCGACATGAAACCTGCAGTGGAACTAACGCAGGAGAGTTGGCAATTATGTTTCAAATGCACTTTACATCTTGTCTATGTTGCCTACTTTCTTCCCTCATTTTGCAAATACATGAGAGAACATCAGCATTTGTTACAGCATTAGCATGCTCATCTGCAAATGTAAGTTGCCTTTGAGGATAACTAACCTCATAATCCTGCAAATGCAAAGGCTGTCTAATAATTCTGCATGGTCCGACCACCTCTTGCTCTACCCTCTCCCTGGATCTGGGTATCATAGCTGAAGCAGTTATAGCATCCGGTTCAAAGGACCATAAATGTTTGGAAGGGACTGAAATGTACTTCTCTATTACGATGCCAATCACCTCAGAGGTCTTATTTACCACAATAAATACAAATACAAATACAAATAAAGAGCGTAGGCCTACGCAATCACTGTCAAATAGACTGTGGGCCTAACTAGTATCGGACTGAAGATAGCAATCAATAAAATACAGTCCACAAATAGTAGCAGTGCCAGAAATGTCAGAATTTCTTATCTGTTAAGGTAGCTTGGTGTTGCTCCCGTGTCTTCGGCTTGCAGAAGTCTCCTCACGTGGCGATGTGAACCATACACGTGCCCGATGAATGTTCAGGTGTACGGAAGTTTGGTGATAGGCTAATGTGTATGATGTGTGTGTGTGTGTGTGGTTCTACAAGAAAATAAATAGATAAATCCAATCAGGATAATAGCTTCACAATCTTCAGAAATGTGCGCTCATTGCTAATAAAAAACTTTAAGTCACAGTTCTACAGGTATTAATGATTGTCGCATTTAGCATAGGCTAACATCACATAATAATGTGCAAAAAAGCTGATATATGAAACGATAAACTGCTTAACATGAAGTCATGAAGCAACTTACGATCGTCAATGACGCACATCAACAAGTGATTGCTATTACATGCGTCAGCGACAAGACAAAGGGATGTAGTTGTTGTGAGAACAGCATTGACAGCAGCAGTAGTTGTCCTCTCCACCATATTTAAAGTTTATGACCCGCCCCAACTCGAAAACTATGGTATCAAAATTATTTCCGAATTTCCCAGAATTTTAGTTTCGGGCGGGCCTGGGAAAAAGTGAGCGGGCACCTGACGGACGGGAGTCCAGTGGTGTAGCACAAATCCGTGGCCCCCAAATGCGAACTTAAGGGTCGGTGGGGTGCTGGATACGTCGCAGTATTGTAAATATTTGTTTTAAACCAGGAAGGCGAGCCAATGGATAGCACACAAGCATCGTGCAAACTGTGGATAAAAAAACGTATTTCGTGTTAAACAGGTTTTTTTTTTTTTTTTTTTTAAAGTCGGCGTTTCAAATAAAGCTTTAAAAAAGGCAGCATTATACTCTAAACTAAGACAAAAGCTCATATTGTGTGTATAATTATGTGTTTACATGTGAAATTATGTTCATGCCTCATATGATATTATGTGATATATGATATTATATCTTGTATCATAGAATAGTATATCCTATTGTTTTATTTACATAACTGACTTCAAACAATGTTTTGCATTCACTGCTTTCATATTCTCATTCAATTTACAGTTTGATGTAGGCCTACTAAACAATACATGAAGAAGTATCAGGACATTTTATTTGACTTTTAAGTACTATTTATGTAAATGCATAGGCTTAGGCCATGTTGGCCAATCAGAAGCCTGAAAAAGTTTCCAGTAGGCGGAGATAACAGTGCAGGCTCCGACGTCACAAGCCAAAAACTTTGATTTATTATTTACATTTATTTGGATGTTTTATTAATGAAAAACCCAGTTCAATTCAAGCTCAAGAACATTCAGCTGATACACACCTGAAAGTTTTTCCAAATTAAATCCAGTTGACCAACAGCTCTGGAAGACATGTTGTGAAAATTACTATAAGTTTTTGAAAAATACTACAGGGTTTTAAATGTACACACGCCCTACTGAATAAACACTACTCTGATCCTCCACACCTTTATTTTCAATTATGTAAATTTAAATGTGTCTTTCCACACAAGGGTTAATTTTATGATTTGTGACACATACTAACACTTAGGAAAAGTAGAAAAAGTAGCCTGACCAGGTGCAGAAGGCAGCAGTCCCTATCATTGCTGTTGAGGAGGAAGAGGAAATGTCACGAGGGAACCCACTGATGTTTTGATTGTCTTTGAAGACAAAGAGGTGATGTCAACCAAGTCTAGGGTCAGTGCACTGCTGCTGTTTTAGCACTTTATACCCTTATGTAGAGAACACTAACTTCTCAAAGAAGCTTTTCAGAAAATGCATGTGTCTACATTACAATTTAGCCTGATCTGTACTATAAATACTATACTTTTCAACTTGAATAGTGTTGTATCATGTGACTTATAGTGACGCTACATGGGTGTACTTACTTCTGTTGTATACTGCATGTTTGACTAATAAACTGGAAGCAATATTGACATGATATACTGATATGATTCCTCAATGCTAATCATGATGTTCATTCTATTAAGTAGTATGGGTTTAATACCGGATATTTACAGTCTGATGTAGTAAAAAGAAAAAGCTGTATGAACATGCCCTCTGACCTTACCTCTTTTACTTTAACAAATGCTGTTCTTGCGGAGTTTCCACACACAAGTGCATCTGATGTGAGCGCCCATCAGGCGCAAATGTAACAAAGAGCAATTCTTTATAGAATTGCAATATTTTTTGGACATGTATAATTTAAAATTGTTTTGTATTGTTTTTGTTTTGTTTTATTGTATTTATTTTATTTTACATGTTCGAATTAAAGTCAAAAAAAAAAAGTGTCAAAATCAAATTCAGCAAAAAAGTGAAGTTTGTGTGTTGCTGCTGCTACAAAATATTTGTTTCTTTCAGCGTTCTTTTTATTTAAAAACGTGGTTGGTGCATTTTATGTTTTGCAATGCTAAAACCATTTGAGATTTAAATAAACACTTTTTGAATTGTTAATAATGTGTCTCTGTCTGTCACTGAAGTTATGTATTTATTGTAATGACCTTGAAAAGTGGATTCAGCATTGGGGAAAAATTAGCATATTTTTACTCAAAAATAATACATTTATAATATATTGCTTGTGTGTTTCAAAGACACTCAATTCATTTGTAATGTACTCATAATACAAAAAAAGTACACTTTAATATCACTAATCAAGCATGTAAATAGGCATGTACTTAAAGTGTACTAAGTATATTTGAAGTTGTTCCAATTTAGCATCAAAAACTACACTAAATACATTTAAAGTTATACTTTACTATAATTTAATTACAACTAAAATACACTTAGTACAAAAATAGTTGTTCCAAAATAGCACACTTCAAATTAACTAATCATTAACACACTTAATGATTAACAAGTATACTGACAATTAGTCTGGCTGCAAGTATACTTAGTATACTTTTTTTCACTAGGGTAAACACTATTTTCTTAAAGAAGAAAAATAAATCACAATTTTCTCTTATTTTGCATTTCTGAAGTTAGTTGGCAATGATGACGTAATTATCTTTTGACTCCCCTGACAACGGAACCTTGCTAAAAAAAATAATGAAGTCATTGTTGGAGATATGCGAGCAAAAATATTAGATAAAAAAAAGTTTATCATAGAAAGTTCAAAAGGCACTGAAAAGGCCAGTACAAAAAAAAAGAAGACAAACAAAAAAACAAAGTGGGCCGGTCTAAGGCATGAAACTCCAGGGCTTTTTAAAAAAAAAAAAAAAAAACTAGCTAGCTTACCAATTCAGGTTAACATTTAGCTATATGATTTGCATAGTTTTATATGTTGCATGTATGTTATGTATCATAAATACCTGTATAAATTTGCTTTGATGTAACAACCATTATATCTGTTATGCTAAAACGTTACTTTGACAAGCCCAAAACCATGTGTTTCTCCTTTTACCACAGTCTGGAAGAAATTATGGGTGGTTCCAAAATACATGGTCACATGACAGTAAAAGTGCATTTGTCAAGATACATTGGACGGGGTAATGGTGAAGCAGTTTCAGGGGGGCCTGAAGCAATAACCTATACAAGAGGCCCAGAATCCCTAGCGAAGCCCCTGATGGTGAGGCACTTGCAGTTGCAAAGGTGAATGGGGCCAACTATTTGAGGATCTAAAAGTATCAATTTGAAGCTACTTCTAATGGTGATTTTGTGTTCTTTTTTAGGCTTGAAATCTCCACTTTCCAACTTTTAAATCTTTAAATGTTCCACAGAAGCTGTTGATTGTAACTACTAACAGCATATGCCGGTAAAGTTGAGATTGAAAGCACTGTGTTTTCTCTGTCCCTCAGTATCACTTCCATATTTAGATCATGTAGAAGACAAGTATTTTAACATCACTTCACAAAACCCAACAGCATTCTCAAACATTTACAGAAGGTTCTTCTTGAGACAGTCGTGGCTAACTAATGCTGGATGTATCTCTATGTAGGTCTTTCTGATTTGAATAGTTTTCATCAGTACCTACACTTCAGGAACAGAGCACCTGATGACATTTGAGGTTCAGGATAGACTGCAGGGTCTAGACATTTGTGTCTTTAAACTCTCCATGGAAATTGTACAAAAGCTTATTTACCCTTATTTATCTCTAAAGGATGCATATTTGTGCCTTAAAGTTACATATTAACTGAATTGTACATATTACTATATAATGCTATATATTAGTACCTTTTAAAAGGGTACCAGCCCAGTGGCGGTTTTGTACCTTTTATTCTGAGAATCCAGGACAGAAGAGACACTGTTGGTCTGAGTTGAAGCTGCTGTTGTTTAGACAGCGTGAACTCCTCATTTGGACTCATCATTGTTTTATTAATTGTAATAAGACATCATCTTTTAAATGCCATTATTTACAACTGGTGAGGGTATTTACTCATTTTTTAAAAATTTTCTCACAGATCCATTTAAAAGCATCGCTACATGGATAATCATACCACCCTGTTGGATAAGAGGCAACACAGTTCTCTCGTCTTCCCCCATTTGGCTCTCCGATCCCCCAAAAGCTGAAACTACAGATCAGCATTAGATGTTCAGCGCTGCTTTTGTGTGATATGACAGTGATTGTGAGAATCCTTTATTGGATAATAATCAGTTCAATTCATTGTTTTCTCACCCAGAGGTCAGTGTGTCATCAACCCATTTCCATCTGCCCTCCACATCACTGTCAGTCACACCAATCCAAACTCCAGCACCACCAGAAATCTTTTTAATGAACTCCTAGTAGAATAAATCAGACAGCAGTGTTTAACATCTGCAGTGCTGAGTAGACATAAATAAGGGCGTAATACAAACATGTGTGCCCCACTCTATTATTCACTCACTTGTTCCTCTCTATTGTTTATGATGGTCAGATCTGCTCCTCTCTCTGTACAGAATCTTCTGCTCTCAGTCCAGCTCTTGCTCTCCGAGGAAACAAAGTAAAAACTGGACTGATAGATCTGTCCATCTGTAAACACAATCAACGTTTTTTCACCTGTATGTATTTGTGAAACACATTAGTTACATATCACTTTTGCTGAAGTCCTTACAGTCTACAACAGCAAAAGAACCAAAATCCACAAAAACACTGAGCAAGCAAATAAATATAACAAACAAAAGGATAAAAATGACAAATTGTTTCCATGTTTTTCCCACAAAATTGTGTTTTATTATCTATAGAAGGCATGCTCTCTCTCTTGCATACTCATTAAATGCACACACAGAAATATATGAACATTCATCAAATATGAAATTTGTTATTAGCCATTCCCTGCTGCTTTATCAAATAAATAGTTTCACAACTGAAAAGCTTGTTTTTATTATGGAGGTGATAACATCACTGTTCTTGAAGCAAGTACATTTTCACTTTATTAGAGACACTGCTGCTGAACACTGTTCAGAGTCAAAACTCAGGCCATCAGTCAATCAATCAATCAATAAATCAATCAATCAACAGAATAATTGAGGATAGGCCAGTTAATTATTAGAACAAAATGCAAACCTGAGCTGGTAATCCAGCCACAATGGACAAATAAGGTCATTGCACACTGAGTCTGAAATTTTCGCATGCGTTTTTTCCGTATTCCCCATTCTTTCCTATCAAAATGCATGCTATGGATGCGAAAATGCAGAAAATCTAACCTGATCCGAATTTTTTTTTTTTGATGGACGAAAGTTTCGGAGGCAGTGTGTAAACGTGATTGATATAACGTGAGGTCGTATTTATTTTTTAATGTGCAAAAATTTCGGACTCAGTGTACAATGACCTTTACACATCATCCCAAGCATCCGTTGTTGTCAGTTATTTCAAGGCAGGGGTCGATTTAAAATTAGGTTTGTTGTCAGGAATAGCCATTATAGGTGGCAGTGTCTTTCCACATGCTTACACACACTATATACTGTACTCATACATACACACACACACACACATATATATATATATATATATATATATATATATATACTGTATGTATATACATATGAACGTATGAAGAGTTCAGATGCAAAAGCCTCTAAGTACGTCTGACGTTTTTCTTTAAAATTAGCATTTCTTTCTGGCTACTATGTATAGGTTTCTATGTAAGTACTGGTACTTCTGAATATGTTGAGGCTGGGATTTAGCGTATTTGAAGCGAAAGTACCTTATGAACATATACTATGTGTGGAGAGCATTCACTCAGTATCGTTATCTCATTTTTGACCAAGATAGCTTTTAGAGGCTTTTGCATTGGAACTCTTCATATATATTAGTGCTGTCAATCGATTAAAAAATGTAATCGCGTTAATCACTATTAATTGCAAATTTAAAATACTAGGATTTACCTGTAAATGTGTTGAAATAAAGAAATGCATGACAAACTAGTTTAAGTAAACAGAACCTTTCACACTTCCGCCAGGTATGAGACATAATCCTTATTATTATTTTGAAAATATTATTCTCAAGAAAATCAGATACAAACTATATCCTATGTGTTTATTATCTTATATAATCTATAGTGGCTGTTGTCATGTTTATTTCTTAACATGTATGCTCTGACAGAAACTCACGTTGTTTGTGATGTTACAACAGCCTCTCCGTTCTTAGGTTGCCAGGTATACATTCCAAGTATAACACACATTAGTAAAAGGATCTATTTTAATTTTTATTTGTCTATATACACTTTGGGCGGCCGTGGTACATTATAAAAGTAGCCCAAAAAACCGCAACCCACGGCTCTGTAATTTTTCCCGTGACTGTATTTTCAAAATAGCCCACTTGTGCGGGAAAACCGTGACCCTGGCAACACTGGTTCGCTGTACCCTCATCACACAATGATAGATTACCTTCCATGCTGCGATGACAGCAAGAAGTTGGGGTCAAACCTTATCAAACGATTAATTTGCTGTAAAAAAAATATTAACACATTAATATGTTTAGATTAATTGCTTGCGTTATTTTGTTATTGTATTTTTACGTAATATATAATTGACAGCCCTAATATATATATATATATATATATATATATATGTATTAGTGAATGTGTGTGCATAGTTACCCATTTCACAAAGACTTTTAAACATTTCACTTTTCTCCAGATTGGACTGGTCTCTTTCTTTAGCCAGGTTGTTGTTCTTGGTTAGTAATCCATATTTTTCATTTGTCAGGTTCATGTTCTTGTTTAGTAGCTGCTCTCTCTCTTCTGCCAGGCTAGTAATCATGTTTAGTAGCTGGACTCTTTCTTCTGTAAAGTTGTTCATCTTGGTTAGTAGCTGGTTTGTCTTTTCTGTGTTGTTTGTATGGATGTAGACACACAGCACTATGACTGCAGTCAGCAGAAGAACACACAGCAGAACAAAACACACTACAACCGCTCTGTATCTTCTGATCCTCTCTGAATCACTTCCTGATGATGACAGACATGAAGAAAAGTTTTTTAATTTCTACATACAATATTGAAAGTGTAGTTGTATTTGTACCTGTGTGTTGAGTTTGTTTTCTCTTGTTCCATCAGTGTCTGTATTGCCATACACAGGTTGAGATGTTTTTGTTCGCTCAGTTATGTAAATGGTGGAAGCTGTCTTTGTGTGTTTCTACTTTGGCTCTCTGCTTTCTGAGATCTCAGTAGGGAAGGCCAATGTGGGGCAAAGTATGTCAAAGTACAAGAGCATATAACAGCCTATTGGTTTCATACCAAGTAACGTGTATGATTATGTTTATGTGTCGTGGCCATTATATGATTAAAGCTGCAGTCTGTAAGTTTTGGCTCTTTGTCGCCATCTCTGTTTGAAAACCTGGAATTGCAGCTCTGTGCAGAATTATCTTGCTTACGCGGGATGTGCTCCGGTACGCCTCCAGCGCGGATGAATCTAATGTTTTGAGGTGAATGTGTGGCAGTCAGTCACCGCACCAGTGAGGATATTAACTGTACTTCAGAATCAAAAATTCAAGCCTATGTCTTGGAATATATAACCCAAATAAGAATTTTCACCGTATATTGTCATCTGAACAAGTAAATAACAAGTCTGCCACGTTTGTTCTGACCAACTAAGGAAAAAAGCATTACAATAAATCGTGCTACCAGTGGTGATTAAATCTCATGATCGGTTAGCTCATATCACATCAAACCGGGCAAATTATTATGATTGTATTGTTATACTTTATTCTCAAATTGTTAATGTTAACAACATCAGCATTGCGTGACTATGGGTATAGTGTGTATTAGCGTGTAGATTTCAATTTCTGTACAGTCTTATCTAATTGTCATGCCATTCGAATTTCATATTAAGAAATTATTACAAAAAGCAAATGATGCTCCCTTCGAACTGGTTTTCTGCAGTTTCCCAGTTTGTGCTGTTTACAGTGTTATAAGACTTTAGCCATTTATATGTTTATAAGCAACTGAAAAAAGCACAAATGTAAGGGCGTGTCAAAACTTCTCCAGGCCCCCAAAACACCCTCGGACCCCAGAGGGTTAAAATACAAATCTTGTGTAATCCCAGGCTATCTGTAATCAGAAGCACATTTCAAACTGCAATATAATTTAATTTAATTCACATGTGTTTCATAAACACATAATCCTTTCTGGATTACAATCCGCCATCAAAATGATACATTTAATTATTCTAGCTGCTGTGAGAAAAGGCTATAAACGGTCCTCCACCTGCAGGATCCTCACCTGCGATAGCCTAGTAGCCGGGAAAACTTCTGTATGTTTACAGACGTGACGTAATGAAGCAGTGCCATGCTCGAATTTCCTACGAAAACCTACCAGTACCACTCAAACTAGAAAACATTATTATAAACTAATCATTGTGAATCGGGCTAAAGTGAGGCAATAGTTTTGAACACTGGCTAGTTATATGCTTGCTCAAATATTGATTTTGGATCATTTTTAACCAAAAAAAGTTACAGACTGCAACTTTAAATGTAGCAGCCAGGTTCAAATTAGCACTTGAGAGAAAAGTCACCTGACTTAATCCAATGAACTTAAAAATTGATACAAAAATGTAACTTAATAGGTGCTCAACATCTGTGTTCTTTATTTGAATGTTTGTTTATAATGGCTGCTTCTTTCAAATGCTATTTCCAGAGTCGCTGAGAATAGTAGAACGAAACTGTTCTGAGGTCAGTGCTGTCTGATCTGCATCTGTGGCTCAATTTGTCGATAAATAGCAAACAATGGACTGTAGGCTTTTAACCTTTGTATCTTCAGGAACTGAATCTGATCTCTGTGAATTTTCAGAAGCCAGAGCAATGCAACTTCTCACACTCTGTGGCATTAGTTCATTGACCAACTTCCTGATTATGACAGAGAGGGTAGTAAACGAGCTTTCATTCTTTTGTTCTTTCTCATACAGCTCTCACGCAGTTACGAGGAAAATATATATCGTGATATAGCACCTTATATCATGACTTCCATGATTTTAACACAACATTCAAAATTTTAATATTTGTTTTCAGTAAATATATATCCTTATATATCATCACACTATTTTCATAGATGAAATGTCTAACTATGCAAAATATAAACTGAAATAAGTTATGTGTTCAGAATATGTGTTCAGCTTTATACAAACCCATGCATTAACTCTACAAAGAGAAATAAACTGATTTGGTGTTTTAATGAAGCTACTACACTTGAAAATGTAGTGCGATTTTGTCTTGATTTCTATATAGTTTTTATGTGTACAGGTCTCACCCACATGGTCCATGTATATATTGCAGTATATTGAAAAATATTAGCACTAGTTTCCAGTAATATGGAAATGTATGATTTGATACATCACATTATATTTTCTAGTATATTCCCATATATTTTAGTTTTGTAAGGGGCGCTTCAGATGTGTTTAAGGTTCTCAGCAGGCCTATACAGTTCAGTTATAAATATGTAATTCATTCTAGATATCAGATTTATGGTCTTACTGAGTGTGTTCATTCATGAGGTACACTCAAGTTTGTGACATACACAAACAATTAGTTATTGTCTGTAACTTTAACTTTAAAGTCCTATAACAGCATCAGAAGAACACACAGCAGCATGACTGAACATGTGCAAACTGGAACATTTAATCAAAGAAATGAATGTGATTACCTGTACGCTGAAGTGGTTGGTGTATCTTTGTCCTGAAGTCATGATCTCTCACATGATCTACACTCTCATAGATATCCACTATCATCTCCATTCTCTCAGTCTCTGTCCCGAAGGCATCATCATAAATATCATCAGACATTTTTGCTCTTTAACCGTCTAACATTAAACTATTTAGTTCCTTGTTCCTGTATAGATGTGTTTAAGTAGTCAGTGCTCGTCTTCTTTTAACACCAGCGGGAAACAAAGTTGTGGTCAATGTGTGAAGAAACTAAAAGATGTCATCAGACACTTAAGTTTAGAACCATTCATATAGTAAATAAACGTATAAAAATGACTAGTGATTTTTAGAAGTATATTCATTTTAGTCTATAATTATTATGAAAACCATTTGTCTCACTTTACCACTATATTGTGGGTGTTTGTGTGTGTAAATTTAATATCTTATAATATCAAAACTTGTATATAGTATCAATAGTAACATTGAAGTATTTGAAAGACGTTCATAAGCATTTCTCTACAGGTCATCATCATCATGAATCACCGAACTGTTCTCATTTGCTAAATGTTTAGAAGAAAACACAGCAGCTTCAAACACACTGTTTGTAGTGGTGCCTGAAACTATAGTGGACATTATCAAGTGCACTCATTCAATCCCACAAAGCAATGCAATAACTAGTGTACAACCAATACTGAATGAATAATTTGATGATTCACTCTTAAAAGACTGTATTCGTTGTATCGACTAATTTTAAAATGCTCTTCATCTTATCACACACTGCTTCTGTTCTGAAGAGCTGTGGCATTAGTTCATTGGAACTTCCTGTTGATGACAGACATGGTGGTAAATGAGCTTTCGTGCTGTCCCAGCAAAACAGGCACACAACGTCATAAGATGTTGATATTTGGTTTCATTTCGGTTGCAACGTCGGGTGACCAAAATTCAATGTAAATTCAACGTCTAATGTCAATGTTAAATTGATGTCCGGCGACTATTTGAATTGTGTTAATTGGGTTTCTTGCTTTAGTAATAGCATTCATTCTCGCTACATAAGATACCTGTCTGTGATGCAATGCCCTGTTACACTGCCCCGCAATTGTTTTTAATGAAATAGCCTAGATACTAGATCACTACATTATATTCCTCAGCAACGCGGTGGTGTTTTGAAGTGACTAAAGCTTCATTGTTTGTAGAGAGATGCGCATACACATACAGGTAATGCACAATTAATTCAAATAATAATTCAGTAGATCATTTAATAATTAAGTCAAATAAATACTACAATTCATTCAAATAAATGTGATCTTATCACAATATTTAATCTCTGTGTCTGATTTGAACTGGACAGAATGCTAGAGCTAACGAGCTGTAACTGACGAAATTAAGTAAGGGATAATCAACGGCTAGCTGTGCATTAAACGATTTGAATGCACGACGTGGAGGCTAAGAACCACCTGGTTATGCCATGGTCATTTGCCAGCATTCATATATTATAGATGTTAAAGGGGTGGTTTACTGCTTTTTTTCTTTGCTTGATTGTGTTTATGGGGTGCAATATAACATGTCTTCGTGTTTCGTTTGTTAAAAAACGCCTTATTTTTAATATATTTCACCTTTATTGTTAGCCGCTTTCTCCTCTGTCATTTGAACGACCGGTTGACTTCCTGATTCTGTGAAACCACTCCCTCAGAAACAGGCGATGGGCTCAGATTGGTTAGTTGTACTGCACATTGTCCGGAAACGTTCACACCCATTACTTTCACGGGCGACAGCTGCATGCGCTGCGGTCAAATGTAAATAATGGTGTCAATATTGTTGTATCAGTTTGAGCCAGAATCAGACCCAGAAAGCGGTAATGAAGAGAGTCAAGCAGAACTTCCGCAAGCACGGCTCTTACAAAACGTTTCTGAATGGAAGTTTGCTGTTGTGATTACATATCATTTTTTGAAGTTCGTACACGTTTGTCTTATACACACAAAATAGCATCGAACTAACTGGCCACTAAAACCAAACAGCGTTGGCTTGTGTTTACGGTCTTGATCAAATCGAAAAATTATGTCATAAAGTATACATGGAAAATACATTTACAAAATTAGTACATAATTACAAATTCGCGTCCAAAATGTTTGTATGCGTTTGTCATAGAAACACGAAACATCATTTAACTAACTGTCTACTAAAGCCAGCGCTGGCATTTGTTTACATCCTTGATAAAACTAAAACATTACGTCTGAAATTATACATGCAAATACATTTAAAATGATGAAATCTTACTTACAGGTTGTGGCCCAACAACTGCTGCCTCTGGTTTTAAAGTTGGAACTGCTCCATGTTTTAGTAATAGTTTCTGTGTGAATCCGGCATTGAACTCGTGTAGATTCTGGAAGCTGTCTTCCGTAAAACGCGCAGCACAGAGAGCTAAATTAGGATTGTAATCGTCAGGAACATAATCAAACATAAATTTTAACCATTGTTGATGAACTACAGCGTCCGTAGGAAGCCCGAACACAGAAGACCTGACAGCTGGGTGAAAATAACAGCGTTTCGACGGCATGGCTACAACTCTCCAAAGCCGCAGAACATGGCCTTGCCCCCTCTTTGGCATGTTCCGGAGGGAGGGGTTGATGGGTTTTTTATGTATGCAACCCGGGAAGTATCTCGTTGTAGTCCCGTATGAGTCGTTTTTGTAGGCATTAAACTTCCTGATTTAAGACGATATCTCCGCTTACGTTGAACTTTCAGCGCAGCAACTTTGCAGATACTGTTCATGCACCAACAGCAACATTACACACTATTTAAAATGAAAAAAGTGAAATCGCAGTAAACCACCCCTTTAATAAAATTTGTGCTGCAATATTTGACCGGAACTATAAAAATGATGGTTATTTTCGTCTGTATTACTATTCAACTGTAACTGTATGTTACTATGGTTGCCAATGTTTATAGGAAGTGCATTAATATAGGATGTGATTAAACTGACCTGGAACTACCTGTGCAGTTAAACGAATTTAATCAACACCTGCCAGCCAATCAGAATCGAGTATTCAGACAGACCATGGCATAAACAATTTTAATCCACAACATGGAGGCCAAGAAGCACCTGACGCAAAGTGCATTAAAATCTTTTAATGCACAGCTAGCCGTGCATCATCCCATAAATATGTACAGGGTACAACGGGGCTAAAGGTGCCTTTGATATTATTTTCATCTAAACCACTAGATGGCACAAAAATGTGGCGTAGCACTTTCCAAAACATTCACTTTTCAAGATGCACGTGTATATTTGTCTGATCTTTGACATCATCGCATGCAGCAGCGTGAAGTTAAGTTCTGTGCTTACTTGATCTAATATTTTATGTTTTTTCAGTTTTGTTTAAGATAATTAAAGCAACAGTTTTTAAATAACGAAAGAATATGTAAATATGTATAGTATTTGGGGTAAAAAGCACCCCTGCTGTTGGGGCTAAAGGCACACAGTAATTAACATGATAATTAATAGATCGCTGACTTTTCCATTTGTTAACATGACATGGTTAGATTCAGATGGTAAATATCATATATCATGTTGGGTGTTCATATTAGAGATAATCATCATGCTTAGATTGAAACCATCATATTTAAAAACATGATATTAATCATATCATATAATAAAATATCATGTTGTTACTACTGTAAATATATATTCAATTATTATAGGATCTCCTTCAATGCTTTGAATCTTTACATATTAAAATTATTTTGTTTCTGTATTTTAAAATATATATTTTTTATATTAACATATTTTAATGACAGTATATTTATAGAACAAAAATTTATTCTTTTATTTTTCAAAATAAGCAGAAAATAGTACAAGCTTTGCTAAAGTGATTGTTTTGAACAAGTATTAACTTAGACTTTTTTTTTTTTTAAACATTATTTGTATCAATACCGTGTGTGGGGTAAAAGGCCACCTTATACATTTATAAGATTTTGAAATAAAATAAACAACTTAAATGATTTATTTTCGCACAAAATCTTTTGCTCCATTAATGTTCAATACAACGTATATATTTTTTTCTGCAATTATACATTTTAGGTGCAGTGAATAGCACTTTTTTTTTTTAAGGTGGGCCTTTAGCCCCGTTGTACCCTATATATATATATATATACATATCTGTACCTGACCCGAGTCACTTCTTACCCAAATCAACGTGTGTAATATATACAACAGTTCCTTCTGGTCCTCGAATGATTGACTGATAAAAGTGTTGATATTAGAGTCCAACAGCTGTTTCACAGTTTGTAACACTCCACTTGTCAGCTGAGTCAGATAAGTACAAGAAACTGATGCTACAGTTCGCACAGGCTTACCTTCCTTTTTTCTTAAGGTGAGAATTTGGCATAGAAAACAAATCCTTCCTTCCTTGTATCAAAGGTTCAGGCTGCTGCTGGTGGTGTAATGGCGTGGGGGATATTTTCTTGGCACATTTTGGGCCCCTTTGAGCATTGTTTAAATGCCACAGTCTACCTAAGTATTGTTATATACAATGAGTTAACTACTCAAATGGCCTTCACAAACACCAGATCTCAATCCAATAGAGCACCTTTGGGATGTGCTGGAACAGGAGATTTGTATCATGGATATGCAGCTGACAAATCTGCAATATGAACCAAAATCTCTGGGGAATGTTTCTAGCACCTTATTGAATCTGTTTCAGGATGAATTAAGGCAGTTCTGAAGGCAGAAGGGGGTGCAACCCGGGCCGGAACTGACAAGGTACCTAATAAAATGCCTTGGTGAGTGTATATGAGTGAGTTGTTATGGTGAATCACTTGTTCTCTGTTTATTAAATAAAGACAAATTGAGAAATATTACACACAAGAGGTTGCATAATTGTTTTAATATCTTCTCATTTTTCTATGAATATTATTAAAATGAGCATCAAACATTCATTAAAAATAATAACAACCCTAACTTTTCTTTCTGTTTTGCACATTACAGCACATTTATTTGGTTACTGCTTTACTTTGGATGGACAGATTTAACGTAACAGCTTTGTTAAACCTCTTAATTCCTCTCACAAATCCATACAAATGTGTAATTACATGGATAATCAGCCCAGTCATCGTGAGATACAACACAGTCCTCATCTCCAACTCTGCTATTGGGCTCATTGGGCCCCCAGTAACTCCAGATCCTACAAAAACAGATCATCATTAAAACAGCTCACGTTTATTTGTCATATAATATATGTGGCTCAAGTGGGTTTAAATAGGTTTAGAAGTTAATGCATGAATGCATTGATACTGCTTGCAAAGAGGCTATGTTTTAAATTATCTGTACTTTTTTCATACACAGCAGTGTGACTGAAGATTGAGAACAAGCTGCTCACCCAGTGGTCAGTGCGCTGCCATCAACCCACTTCCAGACCCCCTCATTATCACTGTCAGTCAGACCAATCCACACAATGTTTCCACTAATAACTTTTGTAATAAATTCCTAGAATGAAATGTTATACATTTAGACCATAAGCAGTATTCAGCACTGACTCAAACACAATCTTTCACTCACTTGTTCCTCTTTGTTGTTTATGATGATCAGATCTGCTCCTCTCTGCAAACAGTCTCGTCTGCTGTCAACCCAGTTCTTCCACTCAGAGGAAACGTAGTAAGAATTGCGCTTGTACGTTACCCATTTAGTGTTGTCCGAGCACTGACCTGTCAACGAAATAATTCACCTAAAAATGAATTTACCCAAAAATCAATTTGCTGACAATTAGATACCTCCAGGCCATCCAAGATATAGATGCGTTTATTTCTTCATCATAAAAAATTTGGAGAGATTTACAATTACTTAAGTGGTTTAGACTTATTCTGGCGGCACCCATTCATTGCAGAGGATCCATTGTTGAGCAAGTAATGTAATGCTAAGTTTGATGAAGAAGCAAACTCATCTTTATCTTGGATGTTGTGAAAGTGAGTAAATTTTAGGAAAAAATTTATTTGTGGGTATATTATATAATGTTTTATATCAGTTGTTAAACATGAAAAATCAACTAATTCATTTGACTTTAATTTTCTGCTATTTCTTTTTACTTGAAGGAGCACACTATAAATTGTTGTTGTTTTTGTTACACTACCTGAAAGACCAAAATCAGAAACAACAAATAAGAAACACCATGGCAGGTGTAGATTTATCTTCTTATTTGTAGATGACATTCATTCTCAGATCTTTCTTTGTAACATGCATGTTAGCTATGTTTTTAACCATGTTGCCATAAGCCAGATAATGTATTCTTTGGCAAAAATGTGAGAGAATATGTTTCTGTGGATTTTCACAAATTGTTTTGTTTGAGAAAAAGCATAAAACGATTCAGTTGCGTTTTTTTCTTTCTGTTTTTTATTTTTATTTTGAATGAGTACTTTAGTTTTGCAATATGCTGCATTTGGGTGGTTTTCTATAATCAATATCAGCAAGTACTGTAATTTCAAGAAGACAAATCGCAAATAAGATGTACAGGTGCATCTCAAGAAAATTAGAATACTGTGAAAAAGTTCCTTTTTTTTGTAACTTATTTCAAAACGTGAAACTTTCATATATTGTAGCTTCATTACATGTAAAGTAAAACATTTCAAAAGTTTTTTTGTTTTAATTTTGATGATACTTACAGCTCTTGAAAGTCAAAATTCCAGTATGTCAAAATTTTTGAATATTTCCTAAGACAGAAAAGTTCAAGTTCTTTAAAGAATGTTGATTTATGCACTCAATACTTGGTCTGGGCTCCTTTAGCACAAACTCCAGCATCAGTGAGGAATGGCTTGGAAGCGATCAGCCTGTGGCACTGCTGAGGCACTATTGAGCCTTCAGCTCGTCTGTATTGTTGAATCGACTGTTTCTCATGTTTCACTTGAAAATATCCCATAGATTCCATATGGGGTTCAGGTCTGGCAGGTTGGCTGGCCAATCAAGCACAGTAATATCATGGTCAGTGGTTTTGGCACTGTGGGCAGGTGCTAAAGTCCTGCTGGAAAAGGAAATCAGCATCTCCATAAAGCTTGTCAGCAGATGGAAGCATAAAGTGCTCCAAAATCTCCTGGTAGACGGCTGCATTGACTTTGGATTTGATAAAACACAATTGACCAACACCAGCAGATGTCACGGCACCCCAAACGCAGATGGGAGTTTTACTTACTCAAACATGTTCTGAGGGCAGAAAGGAAAATGATTGGTTCACAGATTCAACCAATAAAATTGAAGCAGAGGCGGGGTCAGGAAATTTGAACGTGTGGAGGAAATGCTTCAGGCAGATAAGTTACTGAAGCTTCGTGGGAGGCATTTATAACAAGGAAAGTTAATTGACAATGTATTTTCATGAAAAAAAAAAAAACATCTCTGACGGTTAGTGAGATAATTAGTGAACAAAGACGCACAGAACAAATAATCATCGACTAAATATATCATATTGTATGCATTTTCATTAGACTGCTTCATCAGTCAATCGCACCAAAGCTGCTAATGAGGTAACTGAAGTAAAACATGCTTTTCCAATGCTACCGCGCTGTCTGTGAAACCGATATAATTTTACTGAACTATGCGCTGCTCTCAGAGCAGGAGTACTCAATATTAATATAACTGTTATTTTTAGTGTACTATGCGCTGCTCTCAGGGCAGGAGTACTCAATATTCATATCACTGTTATTTTTTTACTGAACTATGCGCTAGGCTTGCTGCGATAGACGTGTTGGCGGTGATACCGGTGTTAAGCTGCAACACCGGCGTTAAGCTGCAGCACCGGTCACATCACTTGCCCACTGCGGCACCGTCCCTCACCGTCATTTTGATTTTTTTAATAGTAATAAAAATAATTTTGTTCAGTTCGAGGACAGACACTACAATTAAAACGATAATTAAAATGATAATTTTTCACACTATTTTACCTCAAGGTTTATGCAGTCCGTGCCTCCAAACTTTCTTAATCATTTTGCTAATAAAAGTTCTTCATTTTATAATTATTTGTTCCTCAGTCTTTACTGATTTTCAGTTGTGTATACCTATTTAAAATTTGTAAGTTATTTGTTATTTTATATTAGGCATATAGCATGGTGTATTTTTATTAGTTTTGTTAATAAAAGTTATATATTCTACGTTGTATTTTGTTGTTGATGCCGAATTGCAGCTAATTTAAAAGTGTAAGTAAAACATGCAAGGTGCTTTTACAAGCTATTTAAAACCGAAGGAAAGCAAGGAAAAGGGGGAAAACTCAAACGATGAAGTATTACCGGTGTTGTCACACGTCAATTAACCGGTGGGAAAATTTCCTCACCATTACAACTCTACTATGCGCTGCTCTCAGGGCAGGAGTACTCGATATTCATATTACTGTTATTTTTTACTGAACTATGCGCTGCTCTCAGGGCGGGAGTACTCAATAGATCACTGTTGCTTTTAGTGTACTATGCGCTTGTTACATGTCTGTCTGCCCTAGTCCTCGTTTCCCTTATTTGGTTTAGTTCCTGTCCTCATTAGTTCATTATCGTTTGATTGTCTCCACCTGAGTTTGATTATGTTGTTTGCTCTTTTTCCCTTTTATAAGCATTCAGTTAGTGTTTCCCCTTTGTATAGTCTTATTCTTGTTTTGGAATGTAGTATACGTCTTTCCTGTTCGATTGTTCTTTATTAAAGTGTTTAAGATTTACTCCTTCGCGTCCTCACCCTTCTTGGAGACACTACACCCTTAACAGCGCTGCTCTCATCAAAGTATTTCTGTATGATTATACATTGCTTGGTCATTTAAGAATGATCTTAACTACATACAGATTGGTCTGCTGGTTAGTCAGGTTATGCTGCCCTGTCGCACAAAGTTACATTACTTTTTGATGTGCATAGAGGAATTTATACGGCAATTACATTTCCATCTCACATTATTTGCATTTACTCTTAATCACACAAGCCAAAAACCACCTTGAGCTATTTTTTTATTTTTTTATTTTGTCCCTGGAGCCTCCCCAGTCGACAGCATTGCACATTTTGAATGTTTTCCTGGGTTACCTTGGATTACCTTGAGAGACTCTATGAACAATTTTAAAACCCTTGGTTTAAACTAATCCTGTTCCTGGAGAGCTACCTTCCTGCAAAGTTCAGCTCCAGCCTTAATCAAACAAACAATAGCCAGCTAATTAAGATCTTCAAAAGCACTTTACAGACAGGTGTGTTTGATCAGGATTGGAGCTGAACTCTGCAGGAAGGTAGATCTCCAGGAACAGGACTGGGCACTCCTGGTTTAAACTGTATGTAGCTGAAAATACAGTAGTCTAAGAAAGAATTAGTATAACTGATTTGTTGAATATAACTTGCCTACTAATAACAACAACAACAACAATAATAACAATAATAATAAAGCTCTGTTTTACTATGTTATGTTTTTCTTTTTTTCTTTTTCTTCAGGACAGTGAGACCAGAAAAAAAAAAAATATACCATATTCCCTTTCTGTCAGCAGCTTCCTGATGAGGTAAATAAAAAAAGAAAGAAAAGAAAAATAATTGGTTTCTATTACAATTCATATTTGTACAACTTTATTGACTTTTGCCAAGTTACTTTTTCCATGTTATATGTTTTATATGAATTAGTTGTAGTATTTCTTAGTAGATGTATAGAGAGTATGGTAGTTACAGGTGCATCTCAATTAATTAGAATGTCGTGGAAAAGTTCATTTATTTCAGTAATTCAACTCAAATTGTGAAACTCGTGTATTAAATAAATTCAATGCACACAGACTGAAGTAGTTTAAGTCTTTGGTTCTTTTAATTGTGATGATTTTGGCTCACATTTAACAAAAACCCACCAATTCAACAAATTAGAATACTTCATAAGACCAAAAAAAATTAAAAATTACTTGGTAGGGGCTCCTTTTGCTTTAATTACTGCCTCAATTCGGCATGGCATGGAGGTGATCAGTTTGTGGCACTGCTGAGGTGGTATGGAAGCCCAGGTTTCTTTGACAGTGGCCTTCAGCTCATCTGCATTTTTTGGTCTCTTGTTTCTCATTTTCCTCTTGACAATAGCCCACAGATTCTCTATGGGGTTCAGGTCTGGTGAGTTTGTTGGCCAGTCAAGCACACCAACACCATGGTCAGTTTTAACCAACTTTTGGTGCTTTTGGCAGTGTGGGCAGGTGCCAAATCCTGCTGGAAAATGAAATCAGCATCTTTAAAATGCTGGTCAGCAGAAGGAAGCGTGAAGTGCTCCAAAATTTCTTGGTAAACGGGTGCAGTGACTTTGGTTTTCAAAAAACACAATGGACCAACACCAGCAGATGACATTGCACCCCAAATCGTCACAGACTGGACTTCAAGCAACTTGGGCTATGAGCTTCTCCACCCTTCCTCCAGACTCTAGGACCTTGGTTTCCAAATGAAATACAAAACTTGCTCTCATCTGAAAAGAGAACTTTGGACCACTGGGCAACAGTCCAGTTCTTCTTCTCCTTAGCCCAGGTAAGACGCCTCTAATGTTGTCTGTGGTTCAGGAGTGGATTAACAAGAGGAATACGACAACTGTAGCCAAATTCCTTGACATGTCTGTGTGTGGTGGCTCTTGATGCCTTGACCCCAGCCTCAGTCCATTCCTTGTGAAGTTCACTCAAATTCTTGAATTGATTTTGCTTGACAATCCTCATAAGGCTGCGGTTCTCTCGGTTGGTTGTGCATCTTTTTCTTCCACACTTTTTCCTTCCACTCAACTTTCTGTTAACATGCTTGGATACAGCACTCTGTGAACAGCCAGCTTCTTTGGCAATGAATGTTTGTGGCTTACCCTCCTTGTGAAGGGTGTCAATGATTGTCTTCTGGACAACTGTCAGATCAGCAGTCTTCCCTATGATTGTGTAGCCTAATGAACCAAACTGAGAGACCATTTTGAAGGCTCAGGAAACCTTTGTAGGTGTTTTGAGTTGATTAGCTGATTGGCATGTCACCATATTCTAATTTGTTGAGATAGTGAATTGGTGGGTTTTTGTTAAATGTGAGCCAAAATTAAAAGAACCAAAGACTTAAACTACTTCAGTCTGCGTGCATTGAATTTATTTAATACACGAGTTTCACAATTTGAGTTGAATTACTGAAATAAATTAACTTTTCCATGACATTCTAATTTATTGAGATTAGGGCTGCACGATATTGAAAAAAACTCACATTGCGATATTTTGTATTTCTGCGATATATATTGCGATACAAAAAAAAACTCCAAATGACTTGAAAAGCTCTATTTGGAAAAAAAATATTGTATATGAGTAAATCAGCATAGAAAAATGAACAAATTACAAACATAGATAAATATAATAGAACAAAGATATAAAATAAATAAACAGTGCTTTATATTTTGAATGAGAGAGACCGTGATCTAACAAACTGCTCCATATAACAAAGCACTGTAAGCAATAACGATTAAAACATCTAATTGCCAGATTCCCAGTGTCCTACGTATAATAATTTTTTTCTGTACAAATACAAATCTTTAAAGCCAGTTTTCTAAGTTTCGCACTAGTGAGTTTCACACTCTGGATCAGAGCGCGAGGCAGTCCACCTGTCACTCAAGTGGCCACGCCCTTAATTATGCAGAACTTTAAGGCTTAATATAATTTAAACTGATGAGTTAAAAAAAAATTCACCCCCCTCACAGTTGTCACGAAGGGCAAAATTAGCTATATAGACCAAAATAATTTTTTGTACCAGGCTGTAAACATGTTTTTTTCTGCTGTAAAGTTGGGCATTTTAACATTGGGAGTCTATGTGATTGACTCCCTTTTGGAGCCAACCTCCAGCGGCCAGTCGATGAACTGCAGTTTTAGTCACTTCCGTGTTGGCTTCAAGAGAAGGAGCGGGAGGTTGCCGCTTGGGCGCGACACGGCAAATCATTGCGAGTAAATCCCTCATTCTTTTTATGACGTATTGACACAAAGTTCAAAGGATTTGCAACGGTCGTTTTCGCGTCCAGTGAAGACAGTGCGTCGCAGGGTGACGTGATGCGATAGCTGTCGCGAAAACGATCAGTATAAATATAACGGTCAGTATACTAAAAATCGCACATCCTGCGATGTGACTATCGTGGATGTGCATATCGCGATATCGATGCTGAAACGATATATCGTGCAGCCCTAATTGAGATGCACCTCTATATTTCAATGAAGTGCAGATGGTTTACCAAAACCTAAAATGTACTGTATATTTGTTATCTTATTCAATATGCACTGGTAACTATACACATAGAAGGTATCTGTTTTCTGTGTATTATTCATAATTGTATCTGTCTGTAGTCCTGGAGAGCTGACAAATTCACTGTATGCGGCATTATAGATTCAAGAAACTACTTTTTTTTTTTTTTTTTTTTACATTTTCACATGCTTATAATGACAACAAACCTGTCATTGACTCTGACTGTTTCATGTAGTTTTTCTTCTCTTTGCAGAATAACATTCTTGAAATAGCAGAAGTCACTGGTAGAGGTCTGCATTCCCACGGCTCTTCCGCGGGAACCGACCAAATTTCTTGCGACGCGGGATTACATTCCCGAATACAATGTGGTAGTGGTCGGTAAGTCTGGTGTAATTTGAAAGGGACTGGGCGGTCTAACAATATCCTGTTCCCGACATCCTTTCAAAACAGCATATCTGCTCTTTATTCTCATTGAACACCAGTACAGCTTGCACTCAGGACTGTTATGCACCTGGTGCTAGGTTCAGCGCAGCCCTTCAGATACAAGGCGATTTGCGCTATGCTCGCCAGAGCGAAGTAGGCAGAGTTTTCAAAATCTTTAGCAGGAGTTCTATATGTCTAGTCATTGGATTGTTGTTCCACCTTTCGGTCAGCAGCAAAACATGTATCTGTCCCGTGTTAGTAAGCGAGCGATAGCAGTAGCCCTGCTAGTAATAAGAAGAAAGAGAGCAGCAATGAAGAAGAGGCTGTGGGTGCATGAAACCCTGAGGTCCAGAGAACAGTTTGGGGAATTCAGGCTTGCAAAGGAGCTCTGTTTTCACAGCAACCTGTTCCAGGTGTACTTTCGGCTCAGTAGGGAGCAGTTCGACAGCTTGTTAAGCAGAGTCGAACCTAGAATCTCAAGGATCCATACAAATTACCGAGAGCCAGTTTCTTCAATGGAGCATCTGGCAATTTGTCTGAGGTGGGTGATTTATATTGAAATAAAATGTGATAAAAAAATGTACTTTTATTTACTAGGCTACACAGTAGGCTATATATTGCGGGAGTCTAGTGGTCATGTCTTTACCCCACTCCCGCCCACACATCAGTTTCTTAATTGGAGGTGGTTAATACATCGGTCAGGTAAAGGGTAAAGGTTTCAGTTGGGGTTCCAGGTGGTGATGATTGAGCAGCCAGAGGTGATGAGGTAACCTGGGGGCTAGAGGATCTCTCTTCTAGGGACGGAGACATATTGGATGAAGTGGCCCTCTCTCTGACATGAGGCTCCAAGAAACTCATAATGGAGAAATACCTCCATGTGGTCTTCTGTTCTGCCCCTGCACCACTCTTCTTCTCCCTCATTGTCTTTCTCTCCTTAATATATCTGTCCCTGAGATTTTTCCACCGCCTTTTACACTCATCCTCTAAATAAGTGGAGAAAATGTTAAATTTTTTTTGTAATAACACATTTGAAAACTATACCTTTACACCAATTAAGAAACGTGTATAGTTTATTTATAATACCACATTTTCGATAACAACAGAGCTTTATATCAACAAAGTAGTGGAAGAGGCTAGAGGAGGAATGGCTTTTAACACAATGCTGCTGTTGCCCGTGTCTATTTCACGTAACAAACTGACGCATACTGCCTACCTACACTAAGCTACCTGACTTTAAACACACCTGACATGCCAACTTGAATGAAGATGTGTCTCCATGACACAGCTTTTCTCCCGATGTCCCTATACGACCGCAAACTTGTATCGTATAGCTCTGGAAATTCAGACACACAGAGAATCAGCTGTTCATCCATTTTGGGTTTGGCGCTTGTTTGGATGCCCTGTTTCTATTGGCCGCGCGGGGAAACATCACAGAGCGCAGCAGCAAAAGTTGAACTATTTTGAACTTTGTCGATGAGTGACAGAGCAGAATAAGGATGAAGCAAAGTGAGGATGTGCTGTCCTTGAAAAACGTTCAACTCTGTTTTGTTTATATTTTGCTTAGCCTATAATTTTAAATGACAGGTGTCATATTTATTTATTTATTTTTCTCTGCGACACTTTTCCTACTGTGTTAACAGCAAAATGTTAAACGAATTTAGTATTTTGACAAGACGAATAAAATGGCTAATAGGCTTGTGTACGATCTACTTTTTTTTTTCTCTGCGACACTTTTTCCTTTCTTGTAAATGTTAAACGAATTGTATCCTGACAAGACAAATAAAAATACACTTTTCACCAAATTCGTTTAACATTTTGCTGTCAATAAATTCAAGACTCTTGACAAGATGAATAAAATAACAAAATCAAGCATTCTGCGTTAGTTCAGGCAGGCCTAGTAGTCAAGCTCTGCTATTAGCTGATGGGAGAAATCAAACCAGGCCCCTATCAGCTGATCCGACTCAAGCTCTCAATTGGCAAATCTCAAACAGGGCGCCTTACTTAAACACTGCTTCTGTCTGCTTGCTTTGCTGCTTCCTTCTGTCCGTCGTAGCACTCGTTTGGCAAGTAAATCCTCTTTTTCTCCCGGCATCAGCAACTGGCCTCTGCCTAAGATATTGGAGGTTCTGTTTAAAAGCAATATCCCGGTTCTGTCCGGAGCTACTCATGAGGAACTGTTTACCTTGCTTTGTGAAAGTATCGATGTCCCAGCTTCCCACTCTCCACCTCATCCTCCTACCTCCGGCAAGAAAAATACGCAGAAAAGGAAAAACTTCAAGCCGGCTTCTACTTTGGCACTGGTGCACCCAAACGGGCATATGGTCCTTCCAGCTCAGCCCGACCAAGTCACTCCACGATTCAAAACAACAATCCAGTGTTGTCAGCATTGTCAAATATCCAGTCTTCGATCTCTGACATGAACTCCAGAATCCAGGCTCTGGAGTCCGGCTCAGCTTCCAGGATTTCGGGAAATCTCCTCCTCTCCGGTCTGGCTTCTTCAAACACTGCATCAACCACGGTGCGACTACCTGGAGCAGAGCAACAGGTTGATGACGTCATTCCGGCAACAGTCCCGCAGAGGACTATGGGAAGTGCAGTTCCCGTGTCCACTGGCTCCACTTTCTTTCCGCCAACTGCTGCAATCTCCCATCAGTTGAGAAGCCAAATTATTGCAGGTAATGATATCAACCTTGTAAAAATATTACTAGGCCCAGAAATAAGTGACGGCCGTTTTGTTGATTGCGGCGATGTGTCCGTTATGCTTAAAGACAATGACCCCCAACTTTCAAAAACTTTGACTCTGGCCGAATTTATCGTAGCATTTGGAGTATTCAGAGATGTTATATGCAAAGTTTTTCCGTCTCGTAGAGCCGAGCTAGACACGTATTTAGCTATTATCGCTGACTTGGCTCTCACTCTTTCTTTTATGAATAAATCCTTCTCCGCAAAAGCTGCCATGTTTATTCAGCGATTCAATCAGAAACTGGACTGGTCTGTAGTCGACTTAACACTCATCAGCAGACACTTTACTGGCCATCAAGCTCTCTCCTGCTCGATCTGTGGCTCTCACACTCACACGCCTAATCTGTGCCCAAAAACTTTCTCTCTCCAATCTCTTGGCTCAAGCTTGCAGCCTGATGCTAAGGTGATGCCATTTGCCACTCCACTGTGTTATAATTTTAATTAAAATGTTTGCAAATTCTTTAATTGTAAATATGTTCATGCTTGTAGTTACTGTGGAGACAGCCACCCCAAATCTGTGTGCCCGAGACGAACACGCTTTATGAAAAAGGAGAAAAAGAAATAAATCCATCAACCCCAGTCAACATTCCAAAGCTGGGTCGAGCGTTGAGAAATCACCCTAATCACTGTTTCGTCAATTACTTAATAACTGGTCTTGTTCAAGGTTTTATTGCAGGGTTGTCTTGGATGCCTAATTATTCTCTAGTCTGTAAAAACTTGCTTTCTGCTTCAAAGGAGCCTGAAGTAGTCGATGCATTGTTAGAGAAGGAGGTTAAGAAAGGATTTATGATTGGGCCATTTGATGATCCTCCCTTTCCAGTCTATCAAATTAATCTAATAGGCATCGTGACTCGTAAATATTCAGGGAAAAAGCGTTTAATTATTGATCTGTCTGCCCCTCATAATGAAGCCGCTCAAAGTGTTAACAGTCTCATTCCTCTAGCTCCCTTTTCTCTGTTTTACGCTACCATTGATGATGCAATCAAATTCATAAAAAAAGCAAGTCAGGGTGCATGGCTCACAAAAGCAGATATCTCCGATGCTTTTAAAGTCATGCCTTTACATCCATCGCAATGGCATTTATTTGGCGTTAAATGGAGAAACAAATTGTATTTTTCAGTTAGGCTCACCTTTGGCTGCCGCAGTAGTCCAAAAATATTCGATACTCTGTCAGAGGCACTGTGTTGGATTCTTCTCAATAACTGCAAATTGCCATTCGTACTTCATCTCTTGGATGATTTTTTGCTAGTCGACTTCCCACATGTTAAGCTGGACCGTTGCATCTCGGCGCTAAAGCGCACCTTCAACGATTTGGGTGTTCCTTAATTCCTTGATTTTAAATTAGGCCATCTTAATTTCGCGATGCGGATAATTCCACACGGAAGGTCCTTCATAGCCAGGCTCCTTGACCTCTCAAAGTCAGTCAAAGACCTCCATGATCTAGTTACCCTAGACGAAGGGTGCAGATCAGATCTCCGATTCTGGTCTTTGCTCCTTATCAACTGGAACGGCATCTCGTTTTTCTATTATGATGAGCTGGAGTCTTCTGCAACCCTTAAATTATACACGGATGCCGCACCTTCCGTTGGTTTTGGGGGGGTGTTTAATGGTCAGTGGTTTGCTAGTGCATGGCCAAATTAACTGCTATCTGTACCTGTTAATACCCTGTCAACTGCTCTATTGGAGTTGTATCCTATCGTGATAGCTTGTATTTTGTGGGGTAAGCACTGGTCAAGGAAACAAATCATGTTCTTCTGCGACAACGAAGCAACTGTCAATATCATTAATAAAGGTCACTCCTCTGTACCGTTTATTAACCGTTTTGTTAGGCGCCTTACTTGGTTATCCGTATTGGGTAACTTCAAATTTCGGGCTGCTCACATTCCTGGCTTAAACAACCAAATTGCTGATTCTCTGTCTCGGTTTGAATTTCAGAAATTCCACCTCCTGTGCCCGGAGGCAGCACCATCCAGCCTGGTCTGTCCCTCTTTCAGCCAAACCGTACTAGACTAGACATGACCTTTCAATCGTATTTGCACTCTGCCGCTCACTACATGCGTAAAGGTCTAGCTAAAACTACAGTAAAAATGTACGACTCTGCTTGGTCTCACTTCAGTTCTTTCTGTGCAACTTTCTCCGTAGCTGTACTACCGGTCAATGTTTCATATGTTAGTGCTTTTATAGTCCACTGTTATGAATTAAGAAAAATGCAGCCTTCAAGCATCAAAAGTATGGTCGCCCGGCATCCAATTCCACCTGCGCTGCTTGGATCCATCTACCACCAGCTTACTAGGAAATCCATCGATTCATCTTCTGCTTAATGGCCTCAAAAAAGAAAAACCCCAAGGCAACGATCAACGTCTCCCCTTCACACTCCCACTCTTGCTAAAGTTAATATCACGTTTAAGAGAAGGATGCTTTGGGTCTTATACTCATTTAATGCTAGAATCTGCTTTGCTCGCAGCTTTCTATGGTTTTCTCAGAGGTGGCGAATTTACCACACGCACTGATACTTTTAATCCATCACAAGATCTCACAATTTCTGATGTAACCATTTATTCTCACTACTTCACCGTGTATCTAAAGCATTCTAAAACTGATAAAAACAAGGAAGGCACAGTAATTTTTATTTCTGAATCTAACTCAGTCTTTTGTCCTCTGTCTTCCATGTTGGCGTACTTGAGAAGCCGTCCACAAGCTGGTCTGCAGGACCCATTGTTTTCCACAGAGGAGGGAAAGCCTATGTCCAGAGCCTGGTTTGCCTCCCATCTCCGCCTTCTCTGCCAATACTGTGGTCTTCCCCCAGAACGTTACACAGCTCATTCTCTGCGCATAGGGGCTGCTACAACAGCAGCTTCCTCCTCTCCTGTCTCTACACTGAAGGCCATGGGGCGATGGTCTTCAGTTGCTTACGAACGCTACCTCCGACCCGATGCTCGAGCCATCCTTGAGGCTCAAAAAGCTATGAGCGCAGCTCCCTAATCTGTGGTTTAAAATAAAAATGTATGGCTTCAGTAGCTGTTGGGTGGTTTACTTTTAAATATTTATTATTCTATCTTCTTTCTATGCTGACTTCACATAGTTAATTTAGCTATTTTTAAGCAGTAAATTGGCTTCCTGCATGCTCATTTGGTTCCTCTGCTGACTCTTCTTTAGCAGGAAGAGCCAGGGAGGATTGCCTGGTATGGTTGTTGGGGGGGGGTTTGTGCTACTCTCCCATTCTTAAAATAGGAGGGTTGCCCCTGAAGCGGCTGCTGTTTCCCTGTCTTGGCTTTCATGGAGCTCATGAAAAGGACAAGGAACTTGGAACAGAGCCATACCGCCAAATGTAACTTAGTAAATATGCCAATATTTGACTTGACTTAAAGGCTCGTCTATGGTATTTCTTTTGACTTAAGAGGTCCTGACTGAAATACAATTGTGTTCAAACTCTCTTTCTTTTAGTAGAGGAAATTTAAATGTGAGATTCTGGAAACGAGATCTAAATTTAGCGGGAACGGTCGGGTCGGGTCGGGTCGGGAAGTAAATTATTCTAAGCGGACAGCAGGTGAACAAAGAGTGAATATATCACGGGTGCGGAATATAACCTCGCGGGAAACCAAACTGAGAGACCATTTTGAAGGTTAAGGAAACATTTGCAGGTGTTTTGAGTTGATTAGCTGATTGGCATGTCACCATATTCTAATTTTGTTGAGTTGGTGGGTTTTTGTTAAATGTGAGCCAAAATTAAAATAACCAAAGACTTAAACTACTTCATTCTGCGTGCATTGAATTTATTTAATACACGAGTTTCACAACTTTTCCACAACATTCTAATTTATTGAGATGTAGGAATTTTATGAGATTTATTTACTGTAGGAAACACGGGTGATCTGAGAAAGCTTATTAAATAACTTCATATGCATTTTTCACAATATATTTCACCTATATCATCATGCATCTTTAAAACCTAAAAATGTAAATCCTTGTTTCTTAAGATTTTTTTTGTATGTTCTATACATTATTATTTATCTTTTCTGCATTTCAACTCTGCTGTAGTTTATTTCTAATAAACCTGACATTGTATACTACATATTGTTGACTCTGTGACAGATTGATTATGTTCCTATATTCTTCCATGCTGATGGCCGTGCAGCAGAGTTGGAGGGGACCTCTTGTTGAAGAACATCTCCAAGACACTATGAACCATCTGACTAGTAAGTAAAACCTCAAACATTCAAAAGTTTATCAGATATTAAAAAAATATATCAAATAAATGTAAAATATTTTTTGAGTCCTGTATGTCTTATAAGGCCATCCTGTTTAACACTGCATTGAGGACACTACAACCAGAGATGTACAACATAAAACCATCAAAACAAGACACAGATGATAATAAAAAAAAATAAAAAAATTTCTTTGAAATGAAAATTTAATAATGGTAATACAGAACCGAGTATTGTGACTGTGCCTCACTTCAAAGTGAAACAGTCTGTAATGGTCATCTGCCAGATGGATGGTGAAGGTGGGAATTATGTTTGATTTTCTAAACTTTAAATGTAGTAAAGTGTTTGTTCAAGTAGACTTTGTTGTTTGTGGAAACCTCACACAAGCCTGAAAGGTGCTTAAAACTTCAAATCTTATTTGCACTCTTGAAAACTGTTCACCAAAGACTAAATTTCAGTCCAGCAGAATTTTCTGCATACTTCACCACCAAGATCAAAATGAGCATTGTGAATGTAAAAGCTTCATGTTACATTTATAACAATCATTGTTAATGTTTGAATTGTATTTCAGGGCTGTTCGTGAAGACAGACAATCAAAGAGATGTTGTGACAACCTGGACAGAATTCAGCTCCAGATCCAGCCTCCACACCAGACTTCTCACGCACAAGGATTGCTGTCTACTAGCATATTATGTGTTCTCTTCAGAGTTAGGTGCATGCAGATATTACCTGATTTTTAGATATAATGAAAACTGTATCATATACTGTATATGTTGTATAGTTCATTTGCTATATCAGGTTTTTTTTTTTTTTTTCAGAAATCAAATCCAAGTAACATCAATCAAACTACAGTTGGGTTGTTTTAATTAAGTAATAATAACTTAAACAAATACAGGTAATTTACCAAATTAAAATTTGCTGAAAGTATAACTCCACATTTCATGTCTGACAAACGTTGTTTTTGTTGTGATCATAGATTATGGATGTGATTACACACAATACACAATACAGTTTTTCCCTCACCATTGTAACACGCTGCTTTTGCAAGGATCTGTGAAAACGTTTAAGCTTTTATTTTCCTTTTACGCCCTGAAGGAGATATCACAGGTTCATCAAGTTCATCGAAATTATCCATCTATATATACTATATATATATTTGTCAGCTTTGACAAAACTCTTCTCAGCTAGCACGTCTTTTCAAAGTGAAAGTAGCCTTTTCACCTGACCTGAATACAGCGTGCTGATTCGCTAAAATGGATTTATCGGCTTCTGTTAAAAAACAACAATGGCGCTTGTCGGCTTCTGCAGTATAATGTGAACTCGCGATGCCTTGAAAGTTTTTTTTTAAAGTGGCGTTTATCGGTTTTTGCAAATGAACTCTTCATATATACTGTATTGTTGAGAGTATATATATATATATATATATATATATGTAATGTGTGTGTGTGTGTGTGTATATATATATATATATATATAATATATATATAGTTGAGTGTCTATACTGGTATAAAAGTCTAAAACTCATGATTTACATCTTCATCATCCACAAGTAACTTACAATCAAAGAATGCATAATTACCTCTCGTCTGGATAGATGCTGTTAGAAGTTTTAGGTACTTTCCCCCGGTGACCATCCTGGCTCAGTCAAGTCCGGACCACTTGGAGCTCCATGAGGTTGTGTTCAGATTCAGATAACTAGTTATTATTAATTAATCACTCAGAGACTTGTTTTAAAAAGTTAACGAATCACCAATACACTGGTTTCGTTTTATTAAAAACAATAACTCATAAGCAAATAACAAAAATAACAGCGAGTAGTCTTCACCACAAAAGACTTCACTACAGAGTCTGCACAAGTCAGTGTCAAAAGTTCAAAAGGAAAAATTATAACACCTCTAGACAGCAAGCGTGTCTACTTCTATTTTAAACTATAGGAAAAATTGTAACACCTTTTAAAACGTAAGCGATACATAAGCATATCTGCCCAAACCACAATATAACACCTCTAGCAGGTGTCAAGAGCATCTTATGCCACGGTTAACTAGAAGTTCCGTTTTGCACTCGAGTCACAAAATGCATCGCCTTGTTTTTAACCGTTACAAAGTAAAGCAACTAAATAGCAGTTAGATCCACAAAGCTATCATCTCTGATCTCAACACTTTTACGCAGCTTTCAACACTTATACTTTTATAACAGGAGTCTGGAGTTTCACTGTCCCTAAATCATTTGTCAGTCTTTGTAATTCAGCTGAAAAATCACACAATTCAATCATCTCTCTTATCAATTTAATTATTCTCTTATTTGTTGATTCCTGTTTCCTCATCAATCTCAGAATTGTCTTAATTTTGAAGATGATCTTTTGATCCTCCCGCTCTCTCTCGAGCCCGTCTGCGACGTTCCTTCTTCTCCTGTTTCTTGACCTCCCTGATCCAGTTTCGTTGTATCCCTTGAACTAAAAAATCGTCAAAATCAATTTCTATTTTGTCTGACCTTTTCTTATCGTTCCTGTTAGAGGATCGGTCAGGAAATTGCATATCGGATAGGTTGGGACCTGATCCTTCAATATATATATATATATATATATATATATATATATATATATATATAATGTATATGTATATATATGTGTTTTTTTTTTTTCCAAAGCACCTAAAAGCCATTTCACACTTGTCATACTCCAGCGGGGTGAACGCACTGGCCAAACAAAACAAAATTTGTGGCAGTGTGAAATGACCATAATGCTGTATGTTAGGTGTGAGATTCATTAAACTTGGTTTGCTATAATACATCTATTTAGAAGTGCACCAGTGTGAATCATAATTCCCCCCACATTTGCTGTACTGTATATCCATAAAGTGATATTGTTGTCATAGTATTCTTTCAACTCATTAAGACAGTCTCTTGCTCCCATCTACTGACATAACAATGTAACCTGCAATGTTTTTTTTTAAAGTTTTTTGAAAAAAGAAAACATTTTTTTTATTTTTTTGCATATGATTTCCAATTAATTACTGGAAGAGGGTTGGTTAAGGGCCTGATTAGCTCCCCTATTGAACCCTATTGATTCGGGTTCAATAGGGGAGCATGTGATTAGTTGAGAAATTGTGCTAATTTAAATACAGTGTGTTGAATGCCTTCTAAGACTTGCATATTTGTGCATAATGTTTTGACCCTGGATGCTTACAGAAGGATAATCTTTCATTTATGTGCCAGAAACATCATAAGCATTCATAATTTTGTTGGTTCATGCTGAACTGGTGTTGATAAATATACTCTTTATATTAATAAGTCAATTTATATTGTCACTGTTTTTAAGTTACATTGTCTGGAGAGTTTTCCAGTTTTTCAGTGTCCAAATGTTGTTTGTATCATATTTATTATGAAGGGGCAAATTATAATCTCGATAATGAAAACATTTACATGTGTGGAGATTTAATTTATTTACATAAAGTTTGAGTAAATGGGAATATATTCTATGAAACACGTTTAAGTTTATTTAATTGAATATTTTAATGTTTTAAAATATATTTGCATTTATACAAATCTAATATATTTACATGTACAGAAATGTAATATGTTAACAAATATTAGAAATTAATATATGGACATATATTGCAAATAAATATATTTACATATAATTAATATATGTGAAACATTAAAAAGCGGCCAAAATCAAATTTTTTATATATATTTCAAAATATATTTACATATATTGTATAAAATATATTTTCTTCTATTTGAATTTAAGATATTTAAATATATCAAAATATATTTATTAAAAATATATTTCAATCTATGTGACTTCTGCATGGGTTTAAAGATCAAATTGCATGACAGTTGTGTCTCCTAAAAGTAAGAATTGATTCTGAACTGCTGTGCTGAAATGAGTGTCAGAAACTGATTACCTAGGAATGCACTGCTGACATGGCCAGTCACATGGTTGTCTGCTATAAATAAAATGTCATATGCTTGGAATAATAAATACATTTAAATGTAATAATATACTATTCATTATTTATTTAAATCTCTGGTTTAAAAATAGGAAATAACCATTTCAACTATAGTGGGTCTTATCTCTCAAAATGATGGGTGTCATTAAAAATGTGGAGATTAGCAGAAATAAGTTAATGCAACCTCTTATTTACACGAGGTAAACAAAGCTGCTTGGTTTACATTTTTATGTATGTAATTGTAGGCCTATACATATTTTAAAGTTGTATTGTATACCTGTTACTGCCATAATAATAACTCATTTCAAATGTTTACGTGCTTTCTGGTCTTTTTGTTCTTAACAGCACTCAATTGTTGTGGTGGAGCATTTATGAAATATTGTTCTTGTAAATACTTTTTTCAGTATTTTTTTTTTTTTTTTTTCAGTAATTAATATCGATACAAAGTACAACAGTTAGTATATGGTGTTAAACGGCGGTCAAAAAGGATTTAAACAGTTAATTTTTAATCGATTTCTTCTCAGCGATGTGGATTCGGACAGCAATTAAATTACCACATGACCTCGTTAATTCGGCCGGGGATTTTTACAGGGATGGTGGGAGAAAATTTGTCATACATCTCCATTTTTGCACCATTTTGGACTCAGCAGCATCAGATGCCTCTTCAGTGTTAGCTCCTTTGATTTGTCCAGTTTCTGCCAGCTCCTCCAGGTAACTGAAGAATAAAATAAAAGATAAATCAATAATACAGTAATTGTCTACTGATTTATAAATATAATGATTAACAAATAAATAAATTGGAATACCCTTAAAAATATGCATAAATTTACTAGACTAAAACTAGTAAAAAATATACGGGAAAATGATGCCAAAATATCAATACTATATAGAACAAATGAAATATATACATTATCTACGCAGTGTAGACTACACTGTATATTATGGGATTGTGGGACAACTTGCTTCAGTTTTACAACAGTCAAGAATGTTCGGGGAGCCAACAGCCATGTTTATTGGATGATCTTCATGATTGATATAATGTGTTGTTTAACCCTTTAACGCGTACGATCACACCGGTGTGATTAGAACGTTCAGTGAGTCACGTCATCAACTGCTGAAATTCAAATCTGCTTTCTGGCGCGGAGCCATATCAGACGAGCGAGCGCTGGTCATATTATCACTTATTCAGTGTTTTCAACCATATAATGCTTATTTTAGATTTCAGACATTTAAATACACATAAGTACTAGCGAAACCATACATTTATAGTTTGTAAAATATGCGCTGATGTCTATGGAAGCAGCAATAATGATCCTTACAAATATAATCTGACGACATGTTTTATTGATATCATATACAGATTGTGTAGATAACTTTAAAGTTTACTCTGCTCTTCTCCCAGTTTACTGGAGGCTTACTTTAACGTGTTTCGGGAGGAGAGGATGAATTTACGTGTTGTAAATCCCACAGCTGCGATTCAGCACGAACAAACATGATGGCGCCCATCACCCGGTATAGATCAACTAACACGGTCATTATAAAAGTGTTTAAACAACCAAATGCATTTACTTGCACATATTTCAGAATCGGAATATCAGATATTTCATAATATAGCGAGTATGTTTGTGAATATTAATATAAAAAAAAGGAAAAACGAAATAAAAGCAATCCATGTGTCATACAGCGCTATAGAGTGGGGGAACTATGATGTCACTTTGTAGGCGAAAACCCGGAAGCGAGTTAGCATTTTAGCGCTTCCGGTTCCAACGTCCCAGAGTCAATGGGTTTTTTGAATGGGATTTTGGTTAAATCCCTAAAATAAGGTCCGTGGTTCACACAGGCTCAAGATACTTTCACGTTTTATTCTACGACATAAAACACACCAGTTACACCACACTCGTGATTTTTTTAAGCTGTTATGTTTCTTAAAAAAGACTGTTGCTAACAAGTTGCTAAATGGGACTACAGGCGCTGTCGGAGACATTAAACGTCATCACGCCGAACAGTTTATCAATATGCAGTATTTTCCAGTTGTAGTATAATTTGTAATTCAGTTAATTTTAGGATAACCAATGAATGGTTTACAGCATTTTATATTGTTGTTCGATGTTGTTTTTTTTGCTTTGCCCTGAAATGCGACACATGTTTTCAGAGGGAAGATGCTCGTTTTATCGCTTTACTGACACGGAGACTCTCCGCACCATAAGGTAAACGCATATTACGATTATTACATGTAAACACCACATTTGCCGGCTTAACGTGGTGAAAGTTAAACTTAATGATGCATATTGCTTAAAGGCATGTAAAAATTAAATGTTTGCGGCCACATGAAGCGGTTAGAAAACATAGATTGAGGATTTCCTTGAAGCACGGATAAAATAACATTTTGTGTACCATTCCTAACAAAATGAGAGCTGAAATTTGGTACTTTGTTCACTAAATAAGTTTAATCTTACCATATCCAAAAACTCGCTCACTCTGCTGTTATTTAAATACGCGGGGATACGTTTTTAATTAAAATATTCATATTAATCAAGGATTTATTGACTTTTAATGCACCTTATTTCAAAATGTACAGAAATACGTGCTTTAAATGTACTTTAGTTATGATTATTTCATTTATTCACTATACTATTTATTACTAATGTCTCATTTCAGTTTTAGTTTGTCTCTAGTTTTGTATTTATTCATGAAACGGTTCCTGTAGTGTGAATTAAAATTCATATACAGAGTAAATCCTTCACTGAACATGTTAAAAATAAGTTTGAAACAGTTCTCGAGAGCGCGCTGGTGGTGACGTTGAAGGCGAGCGACCGTGGTGCTGTAGTTCATTCATAGCCTAAGTTTAGCTTTTTAGTTCTGGCGCTTTTATTTCGGCTTCAAAATTCGTCAAAGTTATATTTTCTTGTCAAGATTATCTTGATGGACAAAACGTGTAAGTTTCATGAACTATGGTTGAACACAGAGCTTATTTTTTGTGATAATCCAAAAGCCTATGGGAAAATCCTATTGGTTTTTTGTCGAGGGAACCAGTTTCATGCTAACCGCCAATCCGCCTACAAAGTGACGTCATAGTTCCCCCACTCTATTAGGGCTGCGGTGTGTCACATGACAAGCATGACGCATCGCCATGGAAACAATAAGGCTATAAGTTCTAAAATAACGGTCACCTAAAAAAACTCACGCCGGGGGCTCAGCTAGAATATTTTAAACTCACGTGCAAAAGGGTTAAAAGAATGAACAATGGTTAGGTCATAGAGGATAGCACATAGTATACTAAAAATAACAGTAATACTGACCTATTGAGTACCCCTTCCCTGAGAGCAGCGCATAGTTCAGTAAAAAATAACTGATATAAATATCGAGTACTCCTGCCCTGAGAGCAGCGTATAGCACAATAAAAATAACAGTGATATGAATATTGAGTAGTCAGTGCATAGTTCAGTAAAAATAACAATAATATGAATATTGAGTACTCCTGCCCCGAAAGCAGCGCATAGTTCAGTATAAAAAATAATTACAGTAATATGAACATTGAGTACTCCTGATCTAGAGCAGTGGTAATGCTAACACTAACTGACTGATCAAATGTCACGGAGATTTGAACAAGTAATGTTGTCGCTCATATTGGTTTCACAGATAGCGCGGTAGCATTGGAAAAGCATGTTTTACTCCAGTTACCTCATTAGCAGCTTTGGTGCGATCGACTGATGAAGCAGTCTAATGAAAATGCATACAATATGATATATTTAGTTGATGATTATTTGTTCTGTGCATCTTTGTTCACTAATTATCTCACTAAACGTCAGAGATGTTTATTTTTTTCATGAAAATACATGGTCAATTAACTTACCTTGTTATAAATGCCTCCCATGAAGCTTCAGTAACATATCTGCCTGAAGCATTTCCTCCACACGTTCAAATTTCCTGATCATGCCTCTGCTTCAATTTCATTGGTTGAATCTGTGAACCAGTCATTTTCCTTTCTGCCCTCAGAACATGTTTGAGTAAGTAAAACTCCCATCTGCAAACTCTGAGTATGTTAACCCTGAAATGGCTGAAACTCTGGGTTTTCGGTTTCAAAATGGGAGGTTTGTCAAAACCGGGAAAGCAGGGTAAGTCAAGCCCATCTCTAGAAGAGCGGTAACTTGTACTCAGAGTTAGTTACCGTGGTAACGTACTCCGTGAACCTAACCTGGTCGGGAGCAGGTTTTCTTCGCTAAACCCAGAGTTTCTTTCGGTCTCCACCCCCGTTTTAAAGTGTAAGCTATGTTTAAATACCTTATTCGTTCATTCATGCTGCAAAAATGCTTTTCTTACTGAATATTTTTGTCTTATTTCAAGTACAAATATAAAAAAATTCTTAAGTTAAGATGCATTTTCTATAAATGAAAAACGGTCTAAGATATTTACTCACTTCCTGGGGGATTTTCCTTTTAAGTGCATTATACGTAAAACGTAAAATTGTCCACCATAAGATAAGAAAAATAATCTTAATGCAAACTGAAACAAGAATAATTTTAATTTCTTACCCCATTGGCAGATAATTTGCAAATTAAGAAAAATGCACTTAAATTCAACTCAGAGTTGGTTGTACCTCCTTATTGAAACGGGCCCCAGGTGCTGCAAATGTCCATCAGTTTGACAACACGCACTGCAAATGCTCACAACACAACCAAATAAAGTATTTATATACTTTATACTTTACAAATATATATATATATATATATATATTTGCAATGCGTTTCTTTATTTGGTTGTGTTGTGAGCATTTGCAGCGCGTGTTATCAAATTGATGGAGTTGTTTTCTTAATTTGCAGGTGTTTTTTTTCTATTTGCAGCACGTTGAGCTCTCTCGGCCACTGTAGTAAACACTCTTATTCATGTCATAAATACTATGAATAAACATGTATATCATGGTATGTGATACTTTACAAAGCTCTTCTCACAGAGCCATCTACATGTTTTACTACATAGATAATCATACCACCCTGATGAATAAAACACACCACAGTTCTCTCCTCTTCCTCCATTGGGCTCTCCAGATGACCAGAAATTGAAAGTACAGATCAGCATTAGATGTTCAGGCTTTCAGTGTGACATGATACTAACTGTGAGAATTCTTTATTACATAATATTCAGTTCAGTTCAGTGATTTCTCACCTAGAATTCATGCTGCCCATTTCCATCTGCCCTCCGCATCACTGTTAGTTACCAATACAGACATAAGAGCCAGCAGTAATACTGTTGACAAATCCTCAAAATATAAATGAGGAAGACACACGTCAGAGCTTTTCACACTGTGCTTAACCCTGGAGAGGGGTTTCAGCAAAAAATCGGCAGCTGGCAGCAGGAAGCGGCTTCCATCGACAGCCGGAAGGTAGGAGGGACCTGCCACTCGGTAGCAGCCAATCAGTATCTACCAATGTAGCAGCAACCAATCAGATGTAACTGAACGTCAGCTGTGGCTAAAAACCGGAAGAGGCTGCCAGCGGCAGCAAGAAAAATAAGTTATATAAATGTTTAATACTTGTTTAAACAAGTATAAATGTCAGTTTGTCTTATACACACAAAATAGCATCGAACTAACTGGCTACTAAAGCCAGCGTTGGCATTTGTTTACGTCCTTGATAAAACTATAACATTACGTCTGAAATTATACATGCAAAAATTAAAATTATGAAATCTTACTTACAGGTTGTGGCCCAACAACTGCTGCCTCTGGTTTTAAAGTTGGAACTGCTCCATGTTTTAGTAATAGTTTCTGTGTGAATCCGGCATTGAACTCGTGTAGATTCTGGAAGCTGTCTTCCGTAAAATGCGCAGCACAGAGAGCTAAGATTGTAATTGTCAGGAACATAATCAAACATAAATTTTAACCATTGTTGACGAACTACAGCGTCCATAGGAAGCCCGAACACAGAAGACATGACAGCTGGGTGAAAATAACACCGTTTTGACGGCATGGCTACAACTCTCCACTATAACTCTTCCTCTGTGACAAAGCCGCAGAACTTGGCCTTGCCCCCTTTTTTGCATGTTCCGGAGGGAGGGGTTGATGGGTTTATTACGTATGCAACTCGGGAAGTATCTCATTGTAGGCATTAAACTTACTGATTTTTAAAAGACGATATCTCCGCTTACGTTAAACTTTCAGCGCAGCAACTTTGCAGATACTGTTCATGCACCAACAGCAACATTACACACTATTTAAAATGAAAAAAGTGAAATTGCAGTAAACCACCCCTTTAAATAATTAAAATGCACTCTAAAACCTCTTTATATACATACCTCTATATATACACAAGACATGAACAGTTCATATATAATATTTTTTATTCAGTGACAAGTCAGTCTTGTACAATCATAAACTACTCAAAAACATTCAGTAGCCTAAATGTTTTAGGACATTACAAGATCAGCAACAGCAGCCAGTGGGAATCTGTGGGAAGAAAACTGGTATCAGTAAGCTGTTCCAGTTCATTAAATGGCAATCTTATATATTCATGATTGAACAGTTACATCAAAATCAGCTTCACCTCATACCATCTCATCTGCCAGAAATGTTAGTTTCAGTTTCAACCTGTCAAACGCATAGCACAACCACAGTTGTGTCTTAAATGATTACTCCATCCCAAAATGAAAATTTTGTCATTAATCACTTACCCCCATGTCGTTCCAAACCCGTAAAAGCTTCGTTTGTCTTCGGAACACAATTTAAAGGGGTCATCGGATGCCCATTTTCCACAAGTTGATATGATTCTTTAGGGTTTTAATGAAAAGTCCATAACATACTTTGGTTAAAATTTCTAAATGGTAGTGTAAAAAACACTCTTTTACCCAGTCAAAATCAGCTCTGTTTTCAGCACGCCGTTTTAGTCCATGTTGCTTTAAATGCTAATGAGCTCTGCTGACCCCGCCCCTCTCTTCTATGGAGTGACGAGCAGACTGTAAACATCAGCCGCAAAACTTGCTAACTAGCACGTATTAGGAAAGGCGATTTGCAAAGATTCATAAAAAACCCTTATAGTCACGTCTTCTGTAGATGAAGCTGTATCACGAATGATTTGCGCGAACAAAGACGCATTTAGGCAAGTTGGGGATCAGCGCATTCACTTAAAAACTAAAGTAACGTTAATCCTCTGCGTCTTCAGGAGCTCAGATGTCGGGAGTAACTGACGACTGCTATATTCTTTATGACATCCAACAACTAAACACCTCAATCGCTTAATGTGAGAAATCTTGTCTTCTCCTGCACCGGAGTCGACAAAATGGCGGTCGGACTGTTTACAGCTCACTCAGGGCGGGTCTAAGGTAAGATGGCCTTGTCAATCAACTATCGTGGGAGCGGTCTGTGCAGAACTAAGTAATTCTGACAGGAATCTCAGAACAGCCTGATTTGAGAAAGGGAATTTTAAAATAGGGATTTAAAAAAAAAACACAGGGTGGATTTTTATCATTGTATGATGGCTGTGTACACACACTTCCGACACACATTTATGTTCAAACAAAGTGAATTTTGCATCCAATTAGACCTTTAAGATATTTTGGATGAAAACCTGGAGGCTTGTGACTGTCCCATTGAAGTAAATGACACTGTCAAGGTCCAGAAAAGTATGAAAGACATCAGAATAGTTCATCTGCCATCAGTGGTTCAATCTGAATTTAATGAAGCGACAAGAACATTTTTCTGCGCAAAGAAAACAAAACAACGACTTTCTTCAACAATTTGTCTCCTCTGCGTCAGAGTACCGCCATTTTGGAGAGTATCCGCTGGATGCAAGCAGCGTACGCTCTTCTGTGTCAGCCGCATACCGGATATGCTGTTTTCGTTAAAATCAAAGTGTAAGCAATAAGGGTTGGAGAAAAAAATCAATTCACCTAACTATTGCGATTCTTTTTAAAACAATTTAAAAATCGATTGGTTTACGTGAGAATCGATTTTTATTTAATTATTGTATTTTTCCTAAGAGGTGGTGGGGAGAAGTTAGCACTTTGTAATTCCAACAGAGGGCGAAATGTATAGGTGTGTTCGACTTGGAGCAGCACCGCGCAGATGATCAGCTTATGACATCAAAGTACCGCGACAACAATTCGAAAGCACGCGGCGTGTCTGTTCTCTGTAGCTCTCGCGGTGCTTTGATGTCATACAACGATCGTTCTGCGTGTGCAGTGCCGCTGCGTTAGATGACGTCATATACATTTCAAGCGCGAGAAAGCAAAACCATGACGGAGGCAGAGAATCAAACCTTTTACAGAATTCTTTCTGCACCTTCCCCAACTGCCGGGAAAACATGACTACATTTATGCATTTAGCAGACGCTTTTATCCAAAGCGACTTACATTGCATTCAAGTTACAGTTTTTACATTTTATCAGCTCTTGCTGAATCGAACCCATGATCTTAGCGCTGCTAGCGCCATGCTCTACTATTTGAACTACAGGAAAGCTCAACATGATTGAAACAGTATGCGAAGTAACATAGCATTTTATTTTATTTCAGAATGTATTTTTTCTGCTCATTTTGTTTGACTATTATATTCATGTGCAAGTTCAGGGTTTTGGTACTTTAAAGTTTCATGGTTCAAGGTACTTTAAATATACAATGTGTATGTGTATGCTCCTGAAATAAAAGTTTAGAAAGATGTGATGCATTGTTTTTGTTAATATGACTCATCATATACAGTCTCTTTTAAGGGTATAATCAACTATTTTCCATTGTCTAATCTTTAATAAGCAAACAAAAATCACAATAAATTGTAATATCAAATCGCAATAGTAACTGCTTTTTTTTAAATTGTGACAGTCTGTATATTAAGTGTATCATTCAACTTTTTCCCATGGTCTAGAGATAAAAACAAAAAACAAAAATTGCAACACATCAAGTATCGTGATAGTATCGAATCAGGAGGTAGGTGTATCATCCCATCCCTAGTAAACTAACGTAGAAGAGGTATCCGTCAGATGTGGCTGGCACACTTTGTAGACAAAACAAAACAAAACAATGCCCTCACAAAAAAGAAGACAGAGACAGAGAGAGAAAGAGCGAAAGGGAGGCTGCTAAGGCAGTTCAACATTGCAAACATAAATTCAAAGCTCCAGCAAGCCAGAAGGTAAATCATAGAATAATTAGCAGTTCACATTTTAATTCTTGTAGCCTAATTAAGTGTTTCCCATTATAATCACTTGTCTTGATACAATTAATTTATAACATATCATATGTATAATATTTTATTAAAACCACATTAATAGTAGGCCTATAAATAGTTACAAAAAAAATATAAATGTTCTAAATGAGTTGTTTATTAGTATATAATATAGATTTATGCTGTAAAATATTAAATTAAATGTCTAATATTTATAGGGGAGAGTGGGGTAAGATTAGCCTTTTTTTTTTTTTTTTTGTTTACTTATGTGGTCCTCAAGATAAGGGAAAATGACACACAAGTACAATGAATGAAAGTATCTAGCCTATCTTATCATAATAAAAGTATTCCTATAATTTTAGATGATCAGAATGTATCTATGACAAAGGGTTCTAAAAAAATATGGCTTCTTATAAAAAAAGTGTTCCGATGGCTAAGTTGACCCGATTGGAGTCAGTGGGTAAGATGCACCATCTGGGTGTAAAATTACCATCTGACTGAATCTGATTCAAACCCATGTGAAATAAATAATAATTTAAAAACTAATTTAATAGTTTTATTTTACAAACAGTCATTTATTTTCATAAAGTTAACATTAACAACATAAAACCAACCAAATGAAGTTTAAATTTCAATATAGTAGTAAACAACTAGCAGTCATCAAGAATTTAATATTGATAATAACACTGAAGACATTGTATGATTATTCCTTAAAGATAAGGTTTTAATAGTTTTAGTAGTAGTAGCCTATTACGTTCTGCACAATGTCTTCAAGTGAAACCGAACTTTTATTTTGACGGGTTGCCGTGAGGATAGTTTTTCTCAAATGAAACGCTCGAATGCTCATGAAGTGACTCTCAGAGCAGTTCTGGAGATGTTGTTCATGTATTTATGTCCTCATTTAGTGAGACGACAGACGTTAATATCACCGCAAGCGTCACGCGGGCTTATTACGCGGGCGCCATACATTAACACAGAGACACACAGAAGTCATATTTAAATAGACGTTTTGCGGCTTAATATTTACAAATAGGAGTGAGAGTGTGCTCACTTGTGTGTGCGCTTACGTTTGTTTGTTTGTTTGTGTGTGTGTGTGTGTGTGTGTGTGAGAACCGGGGCGGAACTCCGCTGTGCGCGCGATACAGAGACCGCGACCATGTAACGTAGAGACAGAAATGACTTGCCGATTTCCATTGGGAAGCTTCTTAAAAATAAATTTCCCCTGAAGCAAACCCAGCGGCTTCATAGCTGCATCCATGTTAGCACGTCACGTTTAATGTGGTAATTTCACAGTAGACATACACACAGGTTCGAAGACTCGTTCTCGCCCCCTACAGTGTAATTCGGCTAGGTATACATCCGCGCTAAAATATCAAGGTGAAAGTCATCATAGCTTGCGTAGTATAGACCCAGCTCCCGACCCAACTTTGAGGATAGATTAACGGCGATATTTTTTTTTATCGCCCGATAAGAGTCTCACGTTAACGCCGATAACGGCCCACCACTAATATATATATATAAATCTTTGTTTTTTTGTTTTGTTTTTTTTGCATTTCTGAAACAATATGTTGAACACCAAAGTTGTAACCTTCCTAAAAACAGACTAAACAGAGAGTTTGTTGGCCATTAGTGACTATAGGTGGAAAGATCTGATTATAATGTGATAAAAAGCATTTTCTGGTTCTTATCAGAGAAGGATTTGGTGCACTTGTACACTGTCCCTATCAAATAAACTACAAATAATGTGTATATATGATCAACTAAACTAGTAATATCACATTAAAATACCAGTTTATTATTCAGAGATTTAACTTAACTACAGTGATGGTGGGGTAACTTAAAATGCTGACTCAATTTACCCCAACGGAATTTGGCTTACCCCATACCTGCCATTTTGAAAACAAACAAAAAACCTAGTTTACCAATTCAGGTTAACATTTACCTAAATGATTTGCATAGTTTTATATGTTGCTAAATCACCTAATATGTATCATAAATACCTGTATAAATTTGCTTTGATGTAACAACCATTATATCTGTTATGCTAAAATGTTACTTTGACAAGCCCAAAACAGTTTTTAAAGTAAATGGGTGCCTTCCACTCCTCCCATGTGTTTATCTTTTTTCCACAGTCTGGAAGAAATGATGGGTGGTTCCAAAATACATGGTCACATGACAGTAAAAGTGCATTTGCCAAGATACAGGGGATGGGTCAACTTACCCCACTCTCCCCTACTTCCATTGAAGATGAGACACAAACAGGCTCAGAGAGTGAGGGAGAGCCCACTCTTATCAAAACATCTGAATTAAAGTCTGAAATTATTACAGTGTGTGCTCTTTTAATTGTATATTTGTAACAACTGGATAATTTGTATTAACAACCCACCCCCTTAGTGCCCCTTTTTTGGTTTGGGCCACAGCCCCTCAAAATGTCTGTGCATGACCCTGCATCAGTGTTTATATTGCCACAAATACTCTGACATTTTCATTCACAGTGAATCAGTCGTGAAACGATAGACATTGTTTCTGCTCTGCAGTCTGCTTTTTAAGACTGTACTTTCAGCAAATGAGTCCAAATGTGACAAAGTATGTCAAAGTACAAGAAAATGTGTGAAGTCTAGCTTGTTCATACCAATTCATCTGCATAGCAACCGTAAGTCAAAAAGAAAAATAAAGAAAAATAGTGTTGATAAAGGGTAAAGTGGAAATCACATGACTTGGTGTCGCTCGGTTAAGCACTTTATTGTTCTGTTCCTAGAAGTTCGGAGCAGCAGAAACAGCAGCCAGATTCAAATTAGCAAAGCTTGTGATCTTGCTGAATTTAGTGAATTTAAGATTGCTCAGAAACTTATCTCAGTTGCATCTAATCTGAGGTACTGTGTCAGTCATTGTCTTTGACCGACTTCTTAACATACGTAAGCCGTAAATGTGTTTCTGCAGTGGTTAAAGTGAATGTATTCAAAACAAAACCACAGCTGCTTGCAGGTTTGAAACTCTTGACACTTAAAACCAAACGGTAACCTCCCGCTCCCTCTCGTGAAACCAACACGGAAGTGACTAAAACTGCAGTTCATCGACTGGCCGCTGGAGGCTGGCTCCAAAAGGGAGTCAATCCCATAGACTCCCCATGTTAAAATGCCCAACTTTACAGCAGAAAAAAACATGTTTATAGCCTGGTACAAAAAATTATTTTGATCTATATAGCTAATTTTGCCCTTCGTGACAACTGTGAGGCGGGTGAATTTTTTTATAACTCATCCGTTTAAATTATATTAAGCCTTAAAATTCAGCATAATTAAGGGCGTGGCTACTTGAGTGACAGTTGGACTGCCTCGAGCTCTGATCCAGAGTGTGAAACTCACTAGTGCGAAACTTAGAAAACTGGCTTTAAAGATTTGTATTTTTACAGAGAAAATAATTATAGGTAGGACACTGGGAATCTGGCAATTAGATGTTTTAATCGTTATTGCTTACAGTGCTTTGTTATATGGAGCAGTTTGTTAGATCGCGGTCTCTCTCTCATTTGTTTGTCTAATGAAGTGCCGACAGATATAGAAGTACACAATAAACGCGGTAGACTTTAATGGACAGTAAAACAAAGGCAGAATACCGTGTAACTCCAGGCTGGCACAGTATTGACGAACGAATGCAAACATATGCAGAGCACTGTAACTTATCTGAGCTTTCCAAAACAAAGTAACTGAGCAGTAACTGATGTTATACTGTGTTCTGCCTTGGCTTCTCCGGGGCTTTTCTCCATGATACTTAAACACATGATAAAGGAGGTCATTAATGTCCCAAAATGATCAATAACTAATTGTCGACCAAAAATGAAATTATGGTGTTTTGTCTTTGCATGACGGGCGTGGTTTCAGCTCAGCTTCACCCACGTCCCGCCTTTTTGCCCATTTTCGATTATCGGGGAGTGACGCGCGGTGACGCGATTCCAAGATGGCGGCGGTCGGCTCCGCCCACTTTAGGCTTCAAAAACGCTTTACAGAAACCTACGGGTGATGTCACGGACACTACGTCCATTTTTTTTTTACAGTCTATGCTTAAAACACCAGGTTACGGTGACCAGGGGCATTGGACGGGGGGTAATGGTGAAACAGTTTCAGGGGGGCCTGAAGCAATAACCTATACAAGGGGCCCAGAATCCCTAGCGAAGCCCCTGATGGTGAGGCACTTGCAGTTGCAAAGGTGAATGGGGCCAACTATTTGAGGATCTAAAAGTATCAATTTGAAGCTACTTCTAATGGTGATTTTGTGTTCTTTTTTAGGCTTGAAATCTCCACTTTCCAACTTTTAAATCTTGAAAGCATCTTCTGTTCCACAGAAGCTGTTGATTGTAACTACTAACAGCATATGCCGGTAAAGTTGAGATTGAAAGCACTGTGGTTTCTCTGTCCCTCAGTGCCACTTCCATGTTTAGGTCATGTAGAAGACAAGTATTTTAACATCACTTCACAAAACCCAGCAGCATTCTCAAACATTTACAGAAGGTTCTTCTTGAGACAGTCATGGCGAACTAATGCTGGATGTATCTCTATGTAGGTCTTTCTGATTTGAATAGTTTTCATCAGTACCTACACTTCAGGAACAGAGCACCTGATGACATTTGAGGTTCAGGATAGACTGCAGGGTCTAGACATTTGTGTCTTTAAACTCTCCATGGAAATTGTACAAAAGCTTATTTACCCCTTATTTATCTCTAAAGGATGCATATTTGTGCCTTAAAGTTACATATTAACTGAATTGTACATATTACTATATATAATGCTATATATTAGTACCTTTTAAAAGGGTACCAGCCCAGTGGCGGTTTTTGTACCTTTTATTCTGAGAATCCAGGACAGAAGAGACACTGTTGGTCTGAGTTGAAGCTGCTGTTGTTTAGACAGCGTGAACTCCTCATTTGGACTCATCATTGTTTTATTAATTGTAATAAGACATCATCTTTTAAATGCCATTATTTACAACTGGTGAGGGTATTTACTCATTTTTTAAAAATTTTCTCACAGATCCATTTAAAAGCATCGCTACATGGATAATCATACCACCCTGTTGGATAAGAGGCAACACAGTTCTCTCGTCTTCCCCCATTTGGCTCTCCGATCCCCCAAAAGCTGAAACTACAGATCAGCATTAGATGTTCAGTGCTGCTTTTGTGTGATATGACAGTGATTGTGAGAATCCTTTATTGGATAATAATCAGTTCAATTCATTGTTTTCTCACCCAGAGGTCAGTGTGTCATCAACCCATTTCCATCTGCCCTCCACATCACTGTCAGTCACACCAATCCAAACTCCAGCACCACCAGAAATCTTTTTAATGAACTCCTAGTAGAATAAATCAGACAGCAGTGTTTAACATCTGCAGTGCTGAGTAGACATAAATAAGGGCGTAATACAAACATGTGTGCCCCACTCTATCATTCACTCACTTGTTCCTCTCTATTGTTTATGATGGTCAGATCTGCTCCTCTCTCTGTACAGAATCTTCTGCTCTCAGTCCAGCTCTTGCTCTCCGAGGAAACAAAGTAAAAACTGGACTGATAGATCTGTCCATCTGTAAACACAATCAACGTTATTTGCACCTGTACGTATTTGTGAAACACATTAGAGTTACATATAACTTTTGCTGAGGGCCTTACAGTCTACAACAGCAAAAGAACCAAATTACACAAAAACACTGAGCAAGCAAATAAATATAACAAACAAAAGAATAAAAATGTCTAATTGTTTCCATGTTTTTCCCACAAAATTGTGTTTTATTATCTATATAAGGCATGCTCTCTCTCTTGCGTGCTCAGTAAATGCACACACAGAAATATATGAACACGGAAATTTGTTATTAGCCATTCCCTGCTGCTTTATCAAATAAATAAATAAACTGAAGAGCTTGTTTTTATTATGGAGGTGATAACGTCACTGTTCTTGAAGCAGGTAATTACATTTTCACTTTATTAGAGACACTGCTGCTGAACACTGTTCAGAGCCATCAGTCAATCAATCAAATCAATCAACATAATAATTGAGGACAGGCCAATTAATTATTAGAACAAAATGCAAACCTGAGCTGGTAATCCAGCCACAATGAACAAATATCTTGCGCAACATCCCAAGCATCCATTGTTGTCAGTTATTTCAAGGCAGGGGTCGATTTAAAGGTTTGTTGTCAGGAATAGCCATTATAGGTGGCAGTGTCTTTCCACATGCTTACACACACTATATACTGTATTCATACACACACACAGACATATATATATATATATACACACACACACATATACATATATATATATATATATATATGTATTAGTGAATGTGTGTGCATAGTTGTAGTAAAGTTTAACATTACCCATTTCACGAAGACTTTTAAACATTTAACTTTTTTCCTGATTGGACTGGTCTCTTTCTTTTGTCAGGTTCATGTTCTTGTTTAGTAGCTGCTCTCTCTCTTCTGCCAGGCTAGTAATCATGGTTAGTAGCTGGACTCTTTCTTCTGTGATGTTGTTAATGTTGGTTAGTAGCTGGTTTGTCTCTTGTGTGTAGTTTGTGTTGTTTGTATGGATGTAGACACACAGCACTATGACTGCAGTCAGCAGAAGAACACACAGCAGAACCAAACACACTACAGCTGCTCTGTATCTTCTGATCTTCACACAATCACTTCCTGATGATGACAGATATAAAGATAAAAGTTTTCTTGGTCACACTTTATTAACTACGACTTCTTCCTCAATAAACTACTAATTTGCTGCCTATTAATAATTAGCAAGGTAGTTACTAATAGTAAGGCACTGTAACAGCTAATATACTAGTAATAGATATGCCAATAAGCACTTAGTTAAAATTGTGAATTGATCTCTAAACTAAAGTTTTACTGTTTTCTCAAAATCCTAATGTTGCTTGTATTAGTACCTGTGTGTTGATTTTGTTTTCTCTTGTTGCGTCTGTCCATATCCAATGTTCCATCAGTGTTTATATTGCCATAAACAGGCTGAGATATTTTTCTTCCCATGATCTCCATCATGTAAATGGCAGATGATCTCTGTGTGTTTTTGTAGTCCTCTGTTTTCTTTTACTCTAATTTCAGTAGTGAGGCCAGTGGATGGAAAAGTATCACATTGTATTTGAGCATGTGATATCCTTTCAAAAATGAAAAAAAAAGGTTGTGGTCACCTTGTGGTTTCAATATAGCAGCCAAATTCAAATTAGCTGTTTAATCATATATGAGAAAAAAGTCACTTTACTTAATCCAATGAATTTAAACTCGATCAGACAATGTAACTTAATTTTGCTTAAACATCTGTGTTTTTATGTTGTACAATTGTTCATTGTCTTCTCTGATTATTTTAGGTTCTGTTTTAGGACAAGTTATTGAGAACAGCAGAACTGAACTGATTAGAGGACAGCGTGCGACTTCCTGATTATAAAAGACATGGTGCTAAATGAGTTTTCACCCAATTCTTCCTCATATTAAATCAGCATAGACAGAGGACATATCAGGTTAGTGATTCTCCAGAAAACATTTCTGCTTTTTGTCTTAT